>NC_057802.1:542413605-542464560 GCF_018294505.1 Triticum aestivum
GTTCATCCCAGAGGCAGCATCGATCGGCTTCAGTTAGCAGCAGTAGCGAAGGAATCGCTCGATCGGGTTCAGTTAACAGCCATCGATCGATCTCTCGGGTTCAGTAACGCGTAGCCTGCAGTGCAATCGCTCGGGTTTAGTTAGAGCCCAACGCCTCGCTCGGGTTCAGTTAGAGCGAACGCTTCGCACACACGCGCATACGTGTACAAGAGAAACGCGCATCGCTCGGCCCCCGACCTCCCACCGTAACCGGGAACTCCCCGAAATTTTCCTCGCCCTCGCTTCTACCACGGTTTTTTCCGTCATCGACGGCCCAAAGAATGTCATGCAGCTGCGTCTCCGGCCCGCCCAGGACGAAAAGCCCATTTTCTGTCATGATTTTTTGTCATAGAAGTAGGAGCCCACCACATCTATGATGATATCGGGTTTTGTCACAATTATCGTCATAGAAGTGTCATATGTATAACAGAAAAAAAATCGTTCGGCCCAAAATGTCACGGATGTGTCTTTTTTTGTAGTGGGGGTACGGGCGTGACGTGGCCCGCCGTGCGACCCGGCCTGGGGCAGAAGCATGGAGCAGAAGGGTGGCACCCCGGTGACCGTGGCGTCCAGCAGCTCGGCGACGCGCTCCAGCAGCGCATCCCTGCCGCTTTCCATCAGTCGGCATTGTAGCAGCTCCCGTGCCACCATGAGCGCGGCCCTCATGTTTGTTTGCTCCCGTCGGGTGTGCGGCGCCGTGGCCGTGGCGTGGCTTGAGGCCCTTGCGGCCGCCCGCACCTGTCGTGGGGTAAGGGCGGACGGCGCGTGGCCGCGTCGCCCGCGCCCCGCAGTGTTTGGCGGTGCACGAGCTACCTGAGGCGCGGGGTTGAGGTCTTCTTGGGAAGGCGGCGCCGCCCTGGCCGGCCAAGATGCCCAGTGTTCGGTGCTTGTTCTTGGGTCGCCGGACATCGGAGTGGCGGAGTTGTCGGAGGGCCAACGTGCGGATCGGCTGGTGGAAGAAGAGCTCCGGCGCACCCCTACCTGGCGCGCCAAATGTCGGATCACGGGTTCCGGAAAAACCCTCAAGGTTCGAACACTGTGGTGCGCACGAAGATCTCCCCCCTACCGATCCACGTCCTAGCTTCGCTAAGATCTCAAGGGCTAACTCAACGAACTCGCAACACAAGGGACACAAGATTTATACTGATTCGGGCCACCGTCGTGGTGTAATACCCTACTCCAGTGTGGTGGTGGTGGATTGCCTCTCGGGCTGAGGATGAACAGTACAAGGGGAAGAACGGCCTCCTGAGGTCGAGGTGTTCTTGTGCTTGGTGTGTGGCTAAGGATCAGCTAAAGATCGGATGAGATGCCTCTGAATCCGTCCTCTCCTACGGTGGTGGCTAGTTCTACTTATATAGGCTCTGGTCCTCTCCTCAAATATTCAGCGGGAAGGGAGCCAACAACGGCCAATTTGAAAGGGGACAGCTAGTACAGCTTATCCTGACAAAAGCAGTCTTCGCCTGCAAAAGGCTCTGGTGGTGACGACGCCTTGGGCTCCATTGTGACCTCCGTCTTGCCGTCCTACTGGTCTTGGTCTCGTTGCACTGATATAGAAACCTTTGCTTGATGCCTTGGTACTCCGCGCCTGCGCTTGCCTCCTTAGCACCAAAGAGGAAACAAGTACACTGAGGGTGCTGGCGCCCGCCTGGCGCCCGCCTGATCTCGATCGTCATGGCTCACATCACGAGAACCTCGTGAGGTTTGCCTTGCCTTGATCTCTCCGTCCCTCGCGAGCCTGCCTGGTGAGGCCGCTCCTGAGGGGGTCTTGCGTCGTCCGCCTCGCGAGGGTCTTGAGTGCTTGTTGGTGAAGATGGGTCGTACGGGCCCGCAGACAGCGCCACGTCACAGGCCGCATGCAGGCAAGTCTGGGGACCCCCGTTCCCAGAACGCCGACAAGGGCCTGTCAAGGAGTTCGTCAAGAACGGACCTGTGCCCCGTGAAGGGTTTATTTTTCCTACCCATCAACTGGTGGCCGGGTGACCCGCCAGGATGTATCCGTTTAGTCCGAGTCGCACACTGCTTAAAGGCAGCGGGCTCCAGTTGAGTCTTCTGGGTCCTCCATGTGCTTTCCATCGCATAGTACTTTTGCACTACCTGTGATAGTTCCGTAAAGCTCTGTATGTGGCGACGGTCGAGGGCATTCAATATTCCCTCGTCGGTGCAATTATGATGAAAGACCGAAACTACGTCGTTTGTCTGGGTAGTCTTTGATCTTGTTTTTAACAAGTAGGAATCTGGCCCAAAAGTGGTGGACCATTTCCTGAGGTTGCTACCGCACATACATCAGGTCGTCTATATCTGGAGAACCTGAGTTGCTTGGAGAATATTGATTGTGGTGGGTGGGTGGTTTAAAATTTAGATCCAGACCCACATCTGCATTTGGAGCTTGAAAGATCTCTGAGGCGACCAGTTCGGGTCCGGGGCAGTCCAAGGGCTTCTGCGGTCCTATACCTGAGCTAGAGTCCGGAGGGCGTGAAGTCCCATCCGGAGGAAGAGTATCCGGCTCAGGGATTCGGAGACCCGAACATACTTGGTCTTCAACATAGAGAGGGAAGTTTCTTCGGACGGTTCTTCAACGACCGCTACGAGGTGGGTGATCGGCGGGTGGTTAATTTCTCTCTGGCCGGGCTTGAGACCGATCCAATCATAGTCCGTTGAGCCCCCAGGGCGGCGATGCGGTCCAACAGTTCGTTTAAAGACAAGACATCTGTCGGATCCATCTTTTCGGAGTACTCGAGGCCGATGCGAAGACGGTGTTCGGCGGCCGTAGGGGTGCTGCGGGGTAGATGGTCGTACAAGCTCCTACGGTGAAACCGCCGAGCTGGAGGGTCTGCCTAGAAGCGAGGCTCCTTCCAGAAGTGATATTGTCCTTGATGACTAGGCGAGCCATAGATCACTTTTGTAGACAACACGACGGAGCTCTCAATGAAAACACCAATGTCAGTGTCAAAAGGGCAGATCTCGGGTAGGGGGGCCCAAGCTGTGCATCTAGGGATCGATGGTAACAGGGGACCAAGGGACACAATGTTTTACCCAGGTTCGGGCCCTCTTGAAGGAGGTAAAACCCTACTCCTGCTTGATTATATTCGAAGAGTATAGAGATTACAAGAGTTGATCTACCTCGAGATCGTGGCGGCTAAACCCTAGATGTCTAGCCTATAAATATTCTGATGATGGTAATGAGGATAGCCCCTACGGACTAACCCCTCCAGTTTATATACACACCGGAGAGGCCTAGGGTTTGTACAAGGTCGGTTTATCATGGAAGGAAACGATACACCCGGACTCTAATCTTGCCGTTCACGTATGGAGAAGTCCCACCCGGACACGCTGGATGATCTTCAGCTTGATCTTGTACGGCCCATCCAACCCGGCCCATATTCCTGGGCCGGACACCTGAGGACCCCTGAATTCAGGACTCCCTTAATGGAAGTGGACACTTCTGTGATGATAATTTTGGTACTGTCATGGGACACTTCTAAGATAGCACAGGCATGACTATCTTGATTCTGTAATAAAATCGTCATGGATGTACATGCATGGCAAAAACGTGACCTACTGTGACAAACACGTATCATCACAGAAGTGTATTTTTTTGTAGTGGGTCTATTTCTACATAAATAGATCTTGTCTACATCATGTCATCGTTCTTATTGCATTACTCCATTTCTCCATGAACTTAATACACTAGATGCATGCTGGATAGCGGTCGATGTGTGGAGTAATAGTAGTAGATGCAGGCAGGAGTCGGTCTACTAATCTTGGACGTGATGCCTATATAATGATCATTTCCTGGATATCGTCATGATTATTTGAAGTTCTATCAATTGCCCAACAGTAATTTGTTCACCCACCACCGTTCGCTATTTTTCTTGAGAGAAGCCACTAGTGAAATATACGGCCCCCGGGTCTCTTCTTTAATATATTTGCCTTTGCGATCTATTTTCTTTTACTTTTATTTTCAGATCTATTAAACCAAAAATACAAAAATACCTTGCTGCACTTTATTTTATTTGGCGTTCGGTCTATCAATATTTACAAGTCTCTCACGTCCGTTTGCCAATTTCTGGCGCCGTTACCCGAAAGGGATTGACAACCCCTTTAATACGTCGGGTTGCGAGTATTTGTTATTTGTGTGCTGGTGCTGTTTATGTTGTGTTGCTTGGTTCTCCTACTGGTTCGATAACCTTGGTCTCATCACTGAGGGAAATATGTACCGTCGTTGTCTTGCATCATCCCTTCCTCTTTGGGGAAATACCGACGTAGTCCTAGCAGACATCACTGCGTCTCATAGGTGGGTCTGTCCAACTCGGACCTTATCTCGACTCGGATCCGACTACATCGAATCCGACCAGATCCTTCTGAGTCCATATTATCCGGTTAGCATCCAATGCTCCATGGCTAGTGAGACCAAGCCATCGACCGTGTCATATGCTAGTCTATTCGGTTGCGCATCCACACATCCCTTTCGACCAGGGACATTTTAGGACAGTCATCATACGATGCATAGTCCCACAAACAAGTCACGTACTTGTTGATACACATCACCGACAATGTCCAAGGACTATCTTTATTCATAAACACATAGGAAAAATCATCATACACGATTGCCTCTAGGGCATATCTCCAATAGCGGCCTCCCATGATCTGCTTTTCCTCGCTGTCTACGGTGGTTGTGGACGTGCCGGCCTCCATCGTCATGGCTTCTTTCCCCACCTGCCTGACGCGTTGCCGCCATTACTCGTGACGGATTTGTCGGGAGACGACGTTGTCTAGCCTGAACGGGCGAGGATGGGTGGTGATGGCGATGGTGGTGGCGCCAGATCCAGAGGGTTCGCCGGCAAGCCAACCAGTATCAGCCTGGCTTGCTGGGCAACCCAGACAGTTGCAATGCCGGAGAACTCCTTTTTCTATTTATTGGAGGCCATGACGAGTGTTGTACAACGAGGAGATGGAGAGATTAGAGGTAAGATCTAGTTCTTGCCCGGTGCCTAGACACGTTTATATAGCGGACAAATGCGAGGAGCCAGACGGGGAGGTGTTTAATGCGGGTCGGCACTGTAACAACGTGTGGCGCTTGAACCGTCGGAGTAGGTTCCTCGGCACACACGTAAGTTTAATGGAGGTAGGCGGGCGGGCGAGCAGATGTTGTTTCAATAGGGAGATAAGGCGTGCGTAGCTAGCGGGCGGCGCTCTCCGTCGACGAGCCGCTTCAATGCGGGCTCCAGTGAGTAGTCGCGTCCGCTCTAGGTTGACATAAATGTGGGCAGCTGGCTTCTTATGGAAAAGCGCGCCGGCATGTGGAATGGTTTTTTGATGGGCTAGGTTAGTCACACGTGGGTGACAGCGGTCCGGGCACTGTAAAGCCCCAACTTGTTTCCGATTTGTGAAAATGCATCCAAACCATCAAACAAATCAATACAAACCGTGTTGGATAATAAAATACATCAAAATAGTGCGGTCCAAACGGTTGTGGGTGATTGTCCTAACCATGCTCTTAGGAGAGTGGGACACAGCAGGTCCGTGACGTTCTTCCTGCACCGGCCCCGGCCACTAACTGCCACGGAGCGCCCTGCGTGTGTGCCGACGCGTGCCCCTGTACTCCGGCTGGACCAAACCCCAAAGCTGTATACGCGGCGGTCGATCCGCGCCCTCGCGAGCCTGCACAAGGCGCCGTACGCGGTGACAGGAGCAAAAAGGACGGCCTCCAGGAGCTCCGGCCAATGGCCCGTCGACACGGCGTTGCTGCTCTTCTCCCGGGCCTGTGGTGAGGGGCCAAGCATAAAACGCGGCGAAACGCCGAAGCCTGCCTCTCGAGTTGGAGGTAGCGGCCGCGAGGCAGCCAAATGGCGACGCTCGCCTCCACTCCCTTCCTTCGTCCAGGCGTCGCCGGCTTTGTGGTAAGCCAAATATCTTCTCCTCCCTGCTGATGTGTTTCCTTCCTGTTTCTTTTTGTCACCTTCCTCCAGTTCTGTTTGCTCTGCTGCTGCCTCGACGCGTTCTGTGTTCAACTTGCTTTGCATCGTTTGGAGAGATCGTGTTTCGTCCCATGGTCCGTCGTTCGTACGTGACTACATGGCCTCGCTGGTCTAGATGTCGGCCAGGTTTTTGCCAACAAAGTTGAAGCCGGCTCTCTGCGTCGCGTGTACACGGATTACCCAACACATATCTGGGTACATGGGCGTCCGATAGGTGGAGGCCCCGGGAGAGGCGCAGGGATGGGCGTCCGTCGTCGTCGGGCGAGCGCTGCCGGCTGGATGGCGGAGCAGACATTGTTGATGTAGTGCCGGCCGGCGCGCCAGTCAGAACCGGGCGCCATGCCAGCGTCGGCAGTGGTGTCCGGTCCGGCCGGCGCCGCACGCGCGTTCCAGTAGGCGGGAAGCAGATCGAGCTCGAACAGCCGAGCCGGACACCAATGCTTCGCCTAGCCTCCGTTCGTCCGTCCGCAGGCGGCAGGTCGCAGTGCACGATGCTTTGTTTCTCCACCAGGTGCGTCGTTTTCTACCGCTACCGAGATTCCTGCAAATTGTACGTGTGCATGCCAAAGTTGTTACCACCCGTTTCTGCCATGCTCTAGACTTTTCCAGCCGGCTTGACCCCCAGCACACCCCAAGGGTCAAAGGCCGCCCGCCTGCCCGCCCGCCCGCCGCCATGGCTCTGCAAAGGCACTGGCCGAAAAGGCGAGTCATTGACTGACCCGAGGAGAGGACATACTACCCGATATGGGGCGTAGCACAGTGCCCGCGCGGGTGATATGACGCAGGCAGCGTGACGTTTCCGTCCGCGAGGGACGCCACGCGCGACGCCCCAAGCTGCTTAGCTTTACGCGGCCAACGAAACCACCGGAGTCCGGAGACGGAGAGGGTAGAAGTGGACGACGCCTTCCCCCTTCCTGGTGCTTGTCCGAGCTGTGTACGCCGCCGCTGGCGCCGTGTGGGCGTGTGGCGGTGGCCCGCTCCAGCGAGCGCCGGCCAACGGCGGATCGATGGGTCGATTTATATCTAGCTGATTCAGACAGATTACATTCATCTCAGGCATGCATCCGCGGTTGGCGACCTCGCGTGCCGCCATTGCCGGAGGCTGGCTGGCTGGCTGGATGGGCGTCCGCCGCGCCGGTGTTACATCTCAGGTGTGGTTTCTTCCTGCTGTCGTCCCGTACTCGTCCCTCGCTGTTCTAAATTTTCTTGAGGCTTGTGTTTGACATCTCTCGTCGGTGCTGTTTCCATCGCAGGGAAGACGCTTGCCAAGATTCCTGCGGTTCCAGACTGATTGGTGAGATTACAGTTATAAGGGTGGGTCGATTATCAAACTCTGCCTACTGAATGCCTGACTGCTTCAGGTCATTGCTTGTTGTTTTGTAGTACTCCCTCTGTCCCTTAATATAAGACTTTTTTGCAGTTCAAATTGAACCAACTTATACGATCACAACATACGTCTATATTTGCCTTAGGATTTTTCTTTAGTGCCACAGACTGAAAAATTATACTACTCGAGTTTTTTTTTTGATAAATCAGCAATATGGGATGGAATTAGAAACAAGTCTGAAAGGTAGCATCTGCGTCAGGTTATATATAAGTTGCATCCACATAACCTGATTTCTCACTCAGCTGCGTATATAAGACTGACAACAGACTGATATGTTAATCTGAGCATCACACACAGCCTTGGCAAAGCACAAAAGGTAAGGCAACAGAGCAAGCAACAGATAACTTAACAAGGACACACCCACACACACACTGTTGGTGTTAACCCACCGCCCTTTTATTGAATTTGCCCCTCGTGCCTTTGCTGCACCTTACAAACACAACTCTTTCAGTAACTGGGGAAGAGTGTGGCATCAGCCACAGAGCTTTGCTTGAACCAAATGCATGCACATCACATGGCTGCTCAAGTCCTTCTGGAGTTCCCGCCGCTCGCACTAGTGCCGGCATCGCTATTTTGTTGCGCCAACATCTGCAGTCCAGAGGCAACAAAGCAAAGCTTGTAAATAACTCTTTGTACATGGATTCAGAGGATACAGTAACATCCAGTTTCAGTTTACACGCCAAATAGGCTTATAATAGTCTTTGTGTTGACTGAACTCTGATGCCAGGCTCTGTTTCAAAATTTAATTTCCTGTGTGTGTGCAGGACTGACAGGATATATTCTGATGTCTCCATTTTTTCTGTCATTTCAGGCGGCCTGCAATACAAACAGCCTTACTAATGCCATGGAATAAGCTACACAATACTCAGAAAAAATGGCAACAGAACCAACTTGTCGCTCTCTTACGGTAAACATCAATGGTAGCCCGATTCTTGTATAGCCAGAACATCTGTTGAATTCACATCACAGGACAGTTCATCCAAGTACAGTTCTACACAATGCAGGTCTATAGCACAGTAGCACATCTACCTTTATTGCTGAAGTTAGAAAATGTACTAGCAGCTTAATTCCTCTGAGTTATGCTGAAACAGTGAAACTATCAAACACAGCCATATGTATTGTGAATTAGCCAATGAGTTTTTTTTTCAATGTATTTTACCTATCATTTACCAAGATATAGGAACTGACACGTTGAGGACCATTCTTTTAAGAGTCCGGATGCAACTACATCATTGAACTGTGTGTTGTGCTTAAGAATAGTCAATCCAAATGAAAAATATATGCCGTACACCATTAGGTAGGAGATTGTTTTTGTTAAGGAACCATGGATTGCTTATGTCTAGTTGGAGCGTCAATAGCGAGACTGCAGCAACTAAGATCATGCTAAAACTGTGAACTGCCTAATTAATGAAAATGGCCGAAAACAGAGCATTTTCTGATGGTGCAAGGGCGCAACAGGAACCAGAAACTTGATTCCTTGCTACGAAAGTTGGTTACAAATATCAACAGTCATTTAGGTGTACCTTCTTGGATTTTGTATTCTTCAAAGCATCTGTCAGTAGTTTCTCCAGTTTCTCTAGCTCATTAGCATCTGAGTTATCAGCATTGTTTTGAAGAGACCTTCAGGATTGCACATAATCAGCATTGCACTAAACGCGGTAAATAACATACTAGGAGATATGGTGTAAAGCCTCAAGGGCTACCAGGAAGTAATCTCTTCAAGCCTTGACTGTATATTTGAAGGATCTCCATCCTGGTTCAGAACCAACATATCATGTCAGAGATATGTGGGGATATAGACAATCTTGCTTAAAAGGAGTATATAAACAATTATACAATTTGGCTATCCCGGATACAAAATGGGGTGATTACAACCTAGACTTAGATTATGAAAATAATCATATTTGACTCATTTTGCTGGTCCTGTGCATAAGCAACATAATTCTTGATAACAAACACTTCATCTTGCATAGTGCATTTCCATGGTAAATTCAGAAATACAGACCTATTAAATTCACAGTATGATGCTTGGCAGCTAAATGTTCCACACATAAACTAGCTCTAAGCTATGCATAAGAAAAGCTATAGTGATTAATTTACATTGTTGTTACTTGCACCGGGTTCATTCACGTCCTTTCCGGCTCCTGCAAATGCCTGATAGCGGTCATATGTACCTTCTATGCTGAAAATAAATGGATAACATTAATGTTTGGAAACTGTACTTTCAAGCTTTAGGCTCTGGCTGGCAATTTTAAACAGAGTCCTTAGTACTATGAGAAAACAGTAAAATAGAACTCATGTCTCTCTGTCTTACCTGTATATAGGTTATGTCTCTACCTGCAGAAACAATATCTACCTTTTTTATTCAGAACTTGCAATAACAATAATTTTGGAGAGCATATGCAAATAGAGATTTTATGAAGATAGGATTTTTAGAAGTATGACTTCACCAAGCTTATACAACCTACAAATTAGGGATTACTGAGTTCAATTTCAGGTAGTATGACTTTACCTGTATATAGATTATTTTGTTTCCATCATAGTTTGCACTAATTTTTGGAGAAAGGGTCGAGTAATTAGAAAGATAAGGGCTAGGGGCCTGAACAAGACCGACCTATTAATTGCCTAAGAGGTGGTTGATCTGGAAAGGTTCCCATTGAAAGTTCAAGCAGCCTTTAACTTACTGAATGGAGGAGCCCAATATTTTTGTGTAGACCATGATCATGGCCCAATTCACTTTTCCTAAAAGAAGCATAATGAACAATATATGACATCCAGGAAAGCCCCTGCATAGCTCAAGAACACGATGACCATGGCCTCCTGAAATTGATGTTACTACTTCAAGACACATCCTATTGACTATCCGGTCGCGAACATTGGCATCTTCCCTCAATTTTCCTACTTAAGTTACCTCAGAAGAAATGGGCCACCAAGATGGCCCCAATGGCTTTTTAGGCACTTTCATTGCAGGGGAAGCCCATAGAGTCTAACAAGCCTTACTAGGTCATGCACACAACATCGCGTGTTGCCCCTCTAGGGCTTTAGCATACCCCATCTTCGCTACCCTGAAAGGTCATGTATACGATATGGTGGAAGTTCCTGACTGTAAGCAACAATGCCGAGTAGAAGCATACTTTCTTGCAATAGCAGGCATCCTTCAAAGATCCACAAATGACGTAATCCATAAGTCACTAACTTCGGAAAAAATTCCAGCTGCTAATGTTCTCTCCGTTTAACAAGTAGAAACAAGAGAAGTTCCCTAGAATTTTTTCTTACCGGGCAAAGAGCTCGAGGAAGCAAACATGTAAAGAAAGATGCACATAACGGTTAGGAGTTTTGCCATTATCGAAGGTACCATACAAGATCTTGTTCAAGGATTTTAGTTTGCTTTTGTGGCACAATTTAAACCCTTTGGGCCATCAATTTGTGCAAGAACATCCTAGAAGGATCAAAGAGGTGGATCTTAAGCCTTAATAAGTGTGGGTCAAAGATAACAAATGATGATATTGTCCATGAAGGTGACGATGATGTAGCTAAGAAGCTTCCCTTCAAGCCCTTGTTCTAAAATGGCATCGTAAAGTTGGGATAACTATAAGAGCATGTTATCCTAGGGTCGTCTTGCTCGACGGAGCATGCCAGTGTCCTTCAACCTTCGACCTATGAAGGCCCTCACTATAAAGAACCTTGACAAGTAGCACACCAACATCCTTCAACCTTCGACATATGAAGGCTATCACTATAAAGAACCTCGACATAGGACAATAGTATGGTAGAGCCTAAAGTACCTCCTCATTTGGAGCATAGTGGAAACCTTAGGGTAGAATAAGAAGGCCTCACTTGATCATGAAGTGAATAAAGGCATACAATATCACTCATGTATATATCCCCCTCCCATCACACATTTAGAAGGCAATATCGAAGAACTACTGACATGAGACCAGAGTGTGAGGGGGTATATCTCTTGATCCACAACCTACTGGGATCATCATGAGGGGTTCCACCCTATATGCTGGCAAAAAAGAATATATATGACATGGGGGTGCTTTACACCACACTTCTTCCTGCAAAGCCGTATGCCCTATTGGTGTTCTTTCAAATGTTCAAACATCTTGTGTTGCTAATAAACGAGAAATCTTACTTAAGTTATGAGCCTTGACTTAAGGAAACACATAAAGGATAAGCAAGACTTTTGAGGAAGGTTGATGCCAGAGCTATTCCCTGGATGTGCACACTCCACCACACAAGCAACTATGACTATCAAGCAACATATGCATTAGATGAGGTCGGGTCACAACATCACTCTATATTATTTAGTTGTGCAAATTTCTGATGAAGATGAGCGCAAGAGCAATAGGCCTACATGAAGGTGCTTTAACAATGGGAGGAAAGACTCCTATATCTATTGCCACGTAATGGAAGCATCACCAGCGTGATGGTCCATAGTGTTAGAGTTATATTATGTTCTATGTATAGCATGTATATTTTCCCCGGTTATGAGGTTTTTGCTCATACTTATCACCTATACATGAATATATATGTGCTGGTCATTGACCGGCCCCAGGAAACACAAGTTGGATATTCCTGACACACAAGTTGCATATTCCTGACATGGTATCAGAGCCTAGTTTTTTTGGTACGTGCAATTCATGCTATTGATTGACCATCGTGCACCATCATTCTCTCTCTAGTCGACCCTGCCCTGTCTCTCCTGCCGCCATCGACTCTCTCCTTGTTGCTGCCTTCGATCTGAGTTGACCTATCAAGATGTGATCAATTCATCGTTGATCAACGTTGTTGTTCTTGTTGGTCCACGCACGCCCAAGTGCTCCGTTGCACCTGCCAAACGCTTTGATCTCGTTCGATTTGGTCAATGCCGGGTCAATTCAAACGGCATGTTGCCTCTCCTAGTCCGCCATCGCCTAGTTGTGTCGCCAGCTCGATTTGGCCACATTGCCGCCTGATTGGTCCGCCTGCCATCAACTCGATCCGGCCGCATGCCCGCCCCAGACGTCCGCCTGGCAGAGCTGCCGACTTACCGCGCCCCGTTGGTCCGTTGCCGGACTGAGTGGTCGATAAGGCCGTGATTTGGTCTACCGGCCTCTTGCGAGACCACCGGTCCGGCCCCTCCACGAGCAGATCTACCGCCGAATCGATTTGGTTATCTGTTGAGTTGGGCATTGGTTCAAAAGAAGAGTAAAAAAGTTATAAAAAAAGAGGTACAATGTCTTCATCGTCAAGTTATGTCACCATTCCTTGGTGCTCGGTAATTTTTTATGGTGCTAATTCCACCCAGTTCGTTGCCTTTATGCGCATTCATATGCGTGGATTCGTCTATGTGTGTTCTTTCTGGTATGGCCCCCTGTTTGCCACATATGGTTCCTCTTGTGGCTCCTACTTAGCCGACGCCACCGTCTCTTGTTGCGAATGCTCCTCGGGCTGCTAAGGGTGCAGTTAAGCTTGCTGACGAGGATGCGGTTTGTGCTTATGATCAAGGGGTTTTGGCCTATGGGGAGGTCTTGCCACTTAGCATGAGGTTCACTTTGCTTACACTTAGTAGTTTGATGAAGATGTGTGTTGCGGCTGTTCTCACTTAGTGTCTTGCCTCGGTTTGCATTTGAGTTTATGGGCCTCGCTACATTTGAGATGCGGACCCATCTTGGGCATCGCTATCAACCCTCTGGTGATGCCTCATACCAGTCTGTGATTCGCCATGAGCATGCTCTTCAGTAGGGTGACTCCACGGTTGATGAGTTCTACACATAGAGTTCTGCTACCTAGCACTAGTTTGAGATTTTGGGTGAACTGGTTGGTGCATGCAACTCTACATGGTATCAGAACACAACTTGGATTTTATCTCCCCAAACTTAGTGTTGTGGATCCACCCTGTGTTTTAGGGGAGTGTTAGAGTTATATTATGTTTCAAGTATAGCTTGTATATTTTTTGTTGTATGAGGGGTTTCCTGCATATTTACCACATGTCATGTATATATATACTAGCCATTGACCCCAAAAAATAAAAGTTGCATATTTCCTAACACAGAGCATCCTATCAAAGGAGTCCCTGGGAATAACCCCAAGGGAGATGTGAAAGGACAAGCTTTGTGGGTGGTGACTTCATACTTTAAAGTGGTCAACCAATCTTCAAGGTGGAACATGTAATTCCAATGCATGCAAGGCTGAATTTTTAATTCCTAGAATAGGGTAATAAGCGAACTTGTGGGAACAATTGCATCAGAGTATTTTCATATTGAACCCTCATTGAGGAAGTTGATCAAGGCATGTTTCATTCGAGGCACCTTTTGAGATTGGTGGGAGGTAACAAACCTTAGGAACTATTCCACTACCCCGTTCCAAAACTAAAGACCGTCCTGGACATAGCCCCTCAAGGGATCATTATCCAACCAAGTAATGCTTGAAGATTTCATGGAGAATATTTGAAGAAATTGGAAGTAAAATTGGTTTTGTGAGATCAATGTTCATCTAGAATAGAAGTTATCCCCTCATTATCTCACGTTTGTCCGTCTAACGCTGAACAAACTCTCAAAGTGAGTTGACAGATTGGTATTCTTCAAGCATTAATCTAGAATAGAAGTTATCCCCTCATTATCTCACGTTTGTCCGTCCAACGCTGAACAAACTCTCAAAGTGAGTTGACAGATTGGTCTTCTTCAAGCATTAACATTTGGCTCCAGCATAAACCGTTATCCTTAGACCATCATCATGGACACAAATAGGAAACGTGGAACAAACCTTTGACCAAACGTGATAGGCTAGATCCTTGATGAGAGAAATAATGGAGCATGCTAGAAAAACTAAACTTATACCTTACATAGCTCTCTCATGCAATGGACTTACTTGATTCTAGAAGCTCAAGTGCCCACATCACAAACCATGACTCAATGGGAAAGGCTGGTGAGGAAGACTTTGAATGCCTTTGACAAAGCATTAGGACCTTTCGACTTCTTGCTCAATGGCACCAAGAGGCGCCTTCTTGGTCCCTTTTTCGAGGCATAATTGTGGTGCTTGCTTGAATGTGGTGGTGTGTTGAGCTATCCCCACATTATTAAGGTGCTCCATTATCAAGCTTCGAAGTGGTCCAATTATTTGACATCTGGCAATATCGGTCTTATAGTTAGTGGACTTTCTATACCATATATCCACCCGCGAAAGAGTGTTATGTCTGCTAACTTTAATTGGTGTCTAAGATGAATCCCCTTGAATGGAATGGTGTGGTTCCTTTTCTTATCCATGCCAAAGGGGTAAGCGACAAAAACATGCATTTTCGCCCCTTGGCATGGGGTTTGGAGCAATACGGCTTATAGAATCTAACAATACACATATTAGGAAGTTCCTTAAGTAACACCTCTTAGGGAGCAGAATATATGTTTAATTCCGACCTCCCAAGGAAAATCATTGGAAATGGGATGTGGTCGATGTCTTCTCCATCAATCAAAGCTTACATTGATGTATTTAGGCATGTCATGCCATACTTGGGTTGGATCCTTATGTCGTTAGGTAGATGATGAGTCCAACGTTCAACTTGGTGACACCCCCACCCCCAAAATGGAGGTATATATATGCCCTTGTAAACTTTTGTGTTACTTCTTGAGCTATGGGTTATGATGTCATACAGTCTTAGGACTTTACCCAAGTGCTGAACAACATCAATGCAATCCCCATACCTGATATTGAAAAACGAAGTAGTGGACATGTTATGTTTAGCAACTGGGATCACCATGTTTTTCATGGGAGGGCCATATTAGTGGTAGAAAAATCCTAACTATCTTTTACTTGTGTCCAGCGTGTTATTCTATAGTAGGACACATACAAGAGAATAAATGGCATCAAAATTTGTACAAAGAAAGCTTCTATACACCCCAAACGTTAATGTTAGTGCTACACAAGCTGGAGTGGAGCTAGGTTGAAGTTGGGAAATGCTCCTCCACCAATACGTTAAGGAAAATCACTCTCCAAAAAGTTTGTAGTTAATTGCACCATGGAAAAACTATAGTCCTTGAGTATCAGGAACCGACATACATAAAGCAACCTCAGTGGACATGTCAGTTTATAAACAAACACAATAACAAAGGACCATGTAAGATGGCATTAAACACAGACTCATGAACCAAGGTACTGTCCATATGTAACAAAGAAACATTACAAGTTTGATGTACACCGCCAGGCATCTCGTTTATTTGTAAGTTGAGATGCTAATAGGTAAACTTTTCTTTGGGAAAGGATCAAAGTAGCATTATGTCAATCCATACCCATTAGGACTTGAGTTGGCTTAGCCCTCATAAAGTGGGACCCGCGAGGGGATACCATTCTAGGGTAAACCAAAGTACCCTAGAGAAGATATATCACTCTCCATGGCCCTCATGTTCTATGAACTTTGGCTACCCCTTACCCCTTTGGTCCTCGCGCGTGGTTTTGGCGAGAAATTTGACTAGTTCCCTTAACTAGATATGCCTTGGGTGGTGTAGAACATTTGCGTAAGTAGAATAGCAAACATTTGCATAAGTAAATAGCAAAAGGGTAAAGAAAAACATGAATACAAAAATATACAACACATGAAATCCTATAGCAACACATCATTCACTCTAATGCTAAAGGGTTTTCTTGAGAAAACGGTCAGGAACACCACCCTCCCATCAAACTGAAGAGAGTTTTATGTTTATAGAAGCTTGTTTCAACAGGCATGAAGCATAAGAACACTGATTAAGCAAGCATGAAGCATAAGAACACTGACTACTGTAGGAGAAAAACAAACTTACCACTAAGACCCCTCCTCAACCATAGCACCGACCACCTAGGAAATGTCAAGGAATTATCCATTGATGACCACAAACCACATTGTGTGGAATATTCATGAGCAAGGAGGGTTATACTTGGACAGAGAGCGTGATATTTGAAAAAAATGCGCCGACTATGTTCCTCTAATATATTCTAGAAAGCATAACTGATTAATTAGTTATAACGTCTCCACAACTCTTTGACATTGGCCGATAAGAGAAGGTCCCATGAAGCCATATAGAGGACATGCTATGGTTGGCAACATGGATGCCATTCCAACTCTTCACTAACAACAACTCCTCATGGCTAAAGTAGCATCTTAATCAAAGGTGATGAATATCTCTGGCTCAAACCACAAAGCACATAAATTTGCTCGTAGGGCCAACCACGCCTTTCAAGGTTGTCAAAGGTAAGGACATGATTATGAATAGCTAATTGGTGGTGCCATGTACCGGGGGTATCTCAGGCCACTGGAAGTCGGCCAACCCGGCTGCGATAGGGCACAGGCTGCTACCATGCCCACGGCCTCCCAAGAAGGAATGAATCAACCTGGCGTCCAAGTCAAGCCTACTAGGAGACCATGCAAGGACTCCTGGCCGCTGCAGTCGACTAGGAAATCATGTAACCCTATGCCTCCTCGACCTTTATAAGGCAACACCAGGCTAGTTGATAGAGGCAACACAATCCACTATCAAACCGTCAATATACATACGTGATCCTCGAGATCGCAACCTTTGTACTATGTACACCCCATCTATCAATAAGATAGAGCCGGAAGTAGGGTTTACCTTCACCACGAGAGCTTGAACATGGGTAACTCTCGCCTCCTGTTCCCCATCTATGCTATCCAGCTAGTCGCGACACCCTATCGAGGGATATACCGTAATATGAACCGACACTAACCATGGAAAGAATTGATACTTTGGCTCAGTCTTGGCCTTCCAAATCTTACTACCTCAAATGGAGAAGTGAAACCAAAAAAACTACACTAAATAGGTTGATTTTGTCGAATACACCCCATATGAGGAACGGATCACTCGCATAGGGTAAACTTAGTACAACGAAAGGACTACATCTTGTGGTGCCTCCCAAATATGAACAAATTATTTTCAACTGAGCCACTTCAGTAATCCTGGCAAAGAATGGATCGGGTTATTATTCTTGAATTCTTGCTCTACGGTTCTTCAGTTCCTGTTGGCAATCTTGAACAATCTAGGGGAACAATCATTCAAAAAGCCACAAGGTAACTAGTCATGCAAAACAAGTGTGTTACGACCATTGTCAGTCATTACCTTTATGCATGTGAATAAAAGACATCAATCTATCTCATCACACCAGAACTGAGAACCAACCCCAGGCCTACCTGCTATCATCTAGTAACTGGAGCCCATGCCAATGCAAAAAGAGGGCTCCTAAATCTACACTATGCTACAATGATCTGTCAAGTGTGAATGCAACCATTACGATAAAATTGGCTATTAGTCCCTCAACTCTTTGCTCTGGTGTGCTTTACAATCTTGATTCCCCTTTTGTATTCTGCATCCAAAGTCTATGTTTGGCACCTCAGCTCATTCCTTCGATTCAATTTGCAATCCCAACTCCAGTATCATCTTAGAATCATTTGCCAAGAAAATTGGCCATTCCCAAAATTCTTAATGCCTTCGGTTTCGGCCTATAAGGCACTCAAGGAACATCATAGGGGATAAACCCTAGATTTTGGTAGTGTCCCCATCTATTAGTGGACTCTCCCTCATGTTTCTCTTTTTCTCTTACATCTCCCTATACTTTTTGACTCCTCCCTCTCTCAAGTAAAACTCTACTCATGGCTCCATCATCACCCCTGCTCCATTGTGTCATTCCTCACAAGGGATATGACAAGGAGAAAAATCAAATGCAAATAGTGGCCATGTTAGAACTTTAAGATAGAGGGAGCATAATGAGTCAAAGAATGTTATGGGAGGCCAAACCATGTAATACTGACTATCAAGGGTTACTGAGCATTCATACATTCATTTTTATCACTTGTCAGATGGGAGCTTCAACTCCTGCCACCAACCTAGTACATGTGAAGGTAGCACACAAGGATGGAATGTAAGTGTCAATTGTTGTTATCTTAACTAAACTAATTTAGTGACACCTTGTACTCAATGCCATTGTGTGCCGCTTGGATTGAAGAAGAGGGGAGGAATGCATAACAGCATGGGCAATAGCCACACTAGGTGAGTGGAGAGGAGGAGGACACCACGATGAGGCTAATGGTTGGGACTCATGGACATTCATAGTGTTTTGACATAGATTTCTGGACATCACAAGCATCGACAATTAAAGGTCGTTGTGGTATGGAAGACAAGGTAGTACTAAGAGGAAATGGATAAGAACCAAAAATGAGATGTGACAACTGGTCCTACTTCTAGATAAAATCATTTCACAGAGGGGTGAGGTCGAAGATTGAAGTGACCCCATGAGATATGGGTCAAAAAAAAGTAAAGTCATGAGATGAAGTGACACTACGAGATATAACTCAAACTAAATAACCTAAATCAATGATCAAAAGTCCACCTTCTCAAACATCAAATTATCAATTGAGGTTAATATGAGAGTTTACATGTCGATTATAAGAATATATTCACTAGCATTTGTAAGGTAAACCTTAACATGCCATCACACGAACACATCCTAGAAGTATATTTTCTCCATATAAATACAAGTTTAGTTTTGAAGTTGTAGACTTGATGGAAATCCCCAACAAAAACTGAAACAAGAGGAATAATATATGATTTGAACCTTGAATACTAGTGCATTTAAAATAGGACAAGACCAGATTTAAATTTGGTGAACATAGTGGAAATCATTAGTGCATTCAAATATATATTTTGGAACACAATTCTCAAAAAAGCGCTAAAAATGAATATTGTTAATATTAAAAGGTTGCGTAGATGACTCTTCATAATAGGGATAATATATGATTTTTTAACTTCCATTACTAAAGTTACCTTTAAAATTATAAAACCAACTAAATCTTATGACATCCATACTTAAAATAGGGAAGGACTTTCGCAGTGAAGTACGAAAATTATATTCATGTGATATACAAGTTTACAAAAACCGAACAATCATATGAATCATAATATTATCTAAATGTAATAATTGTTTATCACTATAGGCACCATCAAAACCATATAAAGGAAAATTCTTGCAAATCTTGTTGTTGCAGCAATGCCAACCTGAGAGCATTTTTTTTATCGAAGTAGAAATTCCTATGCACATCTTTTAAAACCAAGTTAGGCAAAGAATTGCAAATGAATCATCAAACTATAGAAATCACAAGTACCATAGAAAGATCATAAATGTGCATAAAAAATCATCACTAATGAGCAATAGCCCTAGATATCATATCACAACACAATATTATCGAAAACACAGTTTGCATGACATTGCTTTTTGAAATCTTCCTTCGGATATTGTGAGAACAAGCACACCAAAATAGTATACTGCACAACAATAAAATGACTAAGAAACTAAAAATGTTCCGAAGCATAGAAGATTACTCAACAATAAACGAGTAGCATTCACAAGCATAGAAGATAACTTTTTTATATTTGACTTAGTGTAACAGGAACGAGGATCTAGCAAGATTGTCTTCTACCTAGTTACAGAAAAGAGGTATAGTTGGGAAAGCTCATGCATCAACGGAAAGGCACAATCTGTATGGGTAACGGATAAAGATGGGCGGCCCATCAAAGAATAACTAACTGGTTCGATCGTTACAAAATATAATATTCTACCATATTATATCATGGTCAAATTAGTTCAACTAAGTTGAATTAGCTTTCTTGTAGATTTTATCATTTCAAGTCCATAATGCATTTAATTCACCCAAAAGTTGTATTAAATCAAGTCTGCTTACTTTCAAATAATTTACATAACTATACTAAATTATGTGTGCATCTACATGCCATTTTTTCACAGGTTAGTGTCCAAAATGACCCCCCTACGTATTTTAAGCATAGCCGGTTCCAAGCCCGGGTAAAGGAGGAGGGTTGTGTTACGCTTGACGAGCCTATGTAAAAATCAGCCATGCTTAAGGTTATGAAACCGAATAGAAATTTGCTAGGGAGTAGCTCTCTTAGTGACTCTCTATTTCGGAGCCCATTCCACTCTATGTATGCGAAGGGCAAGGAATCTACCCGAGGAAAATCTTATTCGAGTGAGTAGTTGGAATGTAGGATCCTTGATGGGAGACTGTTGGAGTTAGTTGGTGTTGTAATTAGGACGCTCATCATAGGTAGCCAGGGAGGTGTTTGGGGTGACGAACGGTAAGAAATAAGAACCTAAGGACACGTGGTGGTGGAATGATGATGTCCAGAAGGAAATCAATGAGTGTTGCAAGAGTTGGCACCATCATAGAATCACTAGGATCATTCATAAATACAAAGAGTGCAATGTGACTTGTAAGTGAAGTATGTAGGCAAGCCTATGATGAGGTATACCAGCGGCTAGCACAAAGGATGGAAAAAATGATGATTACAAGATGGCAAAAATTCGTGAGAGGTAGACAAGGGACATCACCAAGCTAAAAGCATCAAGGAGAAGGCAAATCGACCCATAGTGAAAGATGAGGAGAACAAGAACAAATGGAGAGAATACATTAACTAGTTGTTCGATGGTAGGAATGAGAACATTATGCTTGAGCTAGATGACTCCTTTGATGACACAAGTAGGCGGTTTGGGAGGAGGTTCATGAGCTCGAGTTTAAGAAGGCACTGAAAATGATGAAATGAGGAAAGGATTTGAGGCCAGATGGTATTCCTATAAAGGTGTGGATGTGTCTTAGGGACATGGTAGTAGTATGGCTATTAAGCCACTTAGCCCTTTCTTTTAACAATATGCCCCAAGAGTGGAGGAAGAGTACACTAGTACCTATCTTTAGAATAAAAAAGATATTCAAAGTTGTATTTATTAGAAATGAAGCTTCTTAGTCATACCATGAAACTTTCGGAGAGAGTGGTTGAACATCGCTCTAGAAGTGAGAGAAATGCCACAAAAAACAAATTTGGTTTTATGCCCGGGAGATCGACAATAGAAGTGATTTCCCTTCTATGTCAGCTTATGCAAAGGTATAGGAGCATAAGAAGGATCCACATATGGCTTCCATCCACTTGGATAAGGCATATGACAAGATAGCTCTCAAGGTGTTTTCAGCAAAGTACCAAACAACAAGCATAACCGCACGTAATTTGTACGATAGTGGGACATCACCTTATCCTGATGGACATGGGGCACGAATTTTACGCAGGTTCAGGCCCTCGTGCGGTGAGTAATAACCCTATTGCTACTTGTGTGGAATTATATGACAAAAATATTACAATAGTTGAGTACAAAGGGCGTTCAAGTCAGGGTCAACTTGCCGAGCTGGGGGTAGGCGACCTGGGTGGGATGTCTAGATCATATATATTTGACTGGTCTAATATGGTGAATTTGGGCTTCTAGAGATCTTACCGCGGATTG
Source organism: Triticum aestivum (assembly GCF_018294505.1). Taxonomy (NCBI): domain Eukaryota; kingdom Viridiplantae; phylum Streptophyta; class Magnoliopsida; order Poales; family Poaceae; genus Triticum; species Triticum aestivum. The sequence continues at coordinate 542,435,311 of NC_057802.1, forward strand.
AAGATGACCTTGCTCCCTTTAGGTGGATGCCTATTTATTGAGGTCTTGGTCGGGGGCTTAGCCCATGACCACCTTGGTCTCCTTTGTCTTGTCTTAATAGCCCTGAATGCCTTGAATCTCCCTTTGAAGGAAACATGGGTTGCTGCATATATGGAAGTCGCTGGCTTTGCCCATCACCACCTCGGTCTCCTTCGACTCGTCTTTAGAGTCCTAAACCCCTTGAATCCCCCTTTGCAAGGAAACATGGGGTATGACATATGTGGACGTTGGTGACCCAGGTGTGGACCCTCTCGTCGTACCAAAATGGGCTATTACTCCTCAAATAATTGAGGCACCACAGAGAAGTGGGGAAATACACTTCCCTAAGCTAAGCCCCCATCATTATACGAAATGAAGTTGTGGGCATGTTGCCATGATAGTTTTATGTGGTGTTGAAGTCGTTCGAACGCATTAGACCCTTCTTTCCCCCCGGGTCTCGTTGTGCATGTGAAGTCGGCTAACATGTGGTGTTGAAGTCGGCTAACAAAGTAGTAAAAGCGGTTAACCTCCTTTCCTTGGGGCTCGCTGCTCTCAACCTCCTTGTGCCTTCTTCTTGGTTTTTGGATCCATGGGCAGAGGAAGCTCATGCAGCCATACCCTTCTTTCTCCCGGGTCTCGTTGTGGCCCAAATCATGAGTTACCAAGGTAACATTGGCTTCGTTATTAAGGTTTACTCCCCATGCGGCTGGCCTGCCAAATCTCACTAGTAATATTGCCCTCCCAATGCCGAGAGAGACGTTAGTGATGCCGGACCATTTTGGTGACGCGCTTGGCTTTCTCCTCTTGGACTTTATGGAGAAATTGCTTTGTTTCTACTAGATTCAGTTGGTGCATGTGATGCCTCCTTCCATCACTGTTTTGAACGGTTTGTTCATACTCCCTCCGTCCCAAAATTCTTGTCTTAGATTTGTCTAGACACGGATGTACCTAATACTAAAATGTGACTTGATACATTCGTATTTAGACAAATTTAAGACAAGAATTTTGGGATGGAGGGAGTATGTGTGAGGCGTTTCTTGACCGCCCAATGGAGCTTGATGTCTTTTGCCATTTCTTTGAGCTTTGCCCGAGGAAGGGGGATAGCCAAATTTGATCCCCGCTTCTGCCTATTCTCCCATCACCCTAGGGTTTCCGTCTTGCTCCCCCATGTCCTCTTCATTAGATCTGTGATCCATGACGGGGTCTTTCTTATCGATGGATGTAACAATTCTATCATTTTGCAATGTAGTCGTTGTGAGCAGGAGGTTTATCAATGGATGCAAGTTATGCCCTTGTGACTTCCGTTATTTTGCATGAGTCACTTGAGCTCCATCACGCAGCAATGTGTGAGGTGAAGGGGGTTAAATACCTCCTTCATCGTGGCCCAATGAAGTTTGGGTCGCATGTGCTCACATCCATGCTGAAACCATTGAGGTGGAAGGGAGGCTTCGGGAGGTGAGATAGAAGGCGGAGAAAGCCAAAACTCGAGCTCGCGTTGAGCGCGAACTCTCTTCTTCCTACTGGCAGAGGCTCAATCATGTGGTCCTGACTTCGACATGTAATCGCCCGAATGGACTTTGTTTTGTGTTGGAGGTTAGGAAGTTGCTTCGTGCGGATCTTCCTAGCATCTTGGAGAGCCTGTCCAAGCTAGTGCTCGAGCCCTTCTCTGGATCTAAAGCCAACTTTGCTTTTCGGGTTCAAGGAATAGCTGCAGCCGTTGTTATTGCTACCATGGCACGAGTCAGTGGTGTCGTTGCCGACGTTCCTACCCGGGTTATATAGGAGGTTGAGGGACGAAGACCCAAAGTTTTTGATGTGGAGTATGCCATTGTCGAGACCTGTCGAGAAAGGGTTGTTTCCTTCATCGAGGCAACCAGTCCTGTCCTCATGTCATCGGTGAACGCTTTGGCCGCCGAGAAGCTGACAATTGAGAAGGAGCACGCGACGTAAAGGGTCTCGTCCTCTCCCTTCTTTTGTGTAAGAGTTATGATAATGATGTTAGAGTTCATGAGACCAGTAGTGGCGTCGAGCGACGACATATTTGTTTGGAGGGGCGCGGCGACAGATCAAGATGGAGGCACGAGAATGCCTTGGATCCCCGAGAAGGCCCCTAGCTCACCTTATATACCTGGCCGAGCTATGGTTACATGGCTAGGGTCATATCATAGGTGGGCTCGTGCTCATTGGTCCTGCCAGACCATGTCGTGTGTGGGTAGCCTCGCAGTTCCTAGCCTCCCAAGTCGGCGAGCGCCTTGCTGGCAATTGGACTCAAGAGGGTGACTCAACGCTTGGGTAGGGGACGCATCTATACCTTGACCTTGCAAGCATGCGCGAGTATCATATCCTCCCCAGCACCCGCAAGTGTCGCGCAATTTATCTGCTGGGAGGCCATGCGTGAAATCTCAATAAAGAACACAAAGAGAAAATAAGGTTACATGGCTCTAAAACTATTCATCACGCGAGGGGATCCGCTAGTATCCCCAACGATGTCTAGCGGGCCTGAGAGGGTCAACCCTAACTAATGTTCTATCAAGGGGGGCGTGCGAGCGCTTGTGAGGAGGCAGAGTTTTGATAGATGATGCTCAGGACAAGAATGTACCTGAAAAGTTTGGTTCCTGACTCATGGCTTGCCGGGGGCACGCATGGGTGTCCTTGGTTCGAGTATATTCGATCACAATGTGATGTATGAGACAGGGCGAAAATGCCCGCAGCTCTGGATGAGTCCTTAGGTGCGCCGCTTTGGTCGGGCGCTAGGGGTGAAGCGTGGAGCCATGCTCGATCACAAGGTGATGTATGAGATAGGGCAAAAACGCATATAGCTCCGGATGAGTCCTTAGCTGCGCCGCTTTGGCAGGCGCTAGGGATGAAGCGCCGAGCCATGCCGGCGGTTATTGGTCAAACAACTATGGGGTAGGAGGGATCTCCACTATCTCCCTCTTGCTCGCTTATTGGCCGACGAGAGGAGAAGCTTATGTTGGTTAAACTCATGCCAGTTCCCTATGCGTGGTAATCATGATGTGTTGTAGCAAGCGATTAGTCGAAATGAGGGAGGTGTGACTAGCATGGGATGCCACACTGTCGCTATAGAACGTCGCATAAGGTCTGACGTGTGACATTTTGTGGGGTGCGACTCCTCGGTCCCTCCTCTTGTTATAAAAGCAGGCAGGTGAGGGGACACAAGGAGAGTTGCATCCTCCTCAAGCTGCCACCGCCCTACTTTTTCTTGTCTAGAATTATATGGGAAATGATTACAATGATTGATTACAGACGGTGTTCGATGGGTTGGGGTCAACCCATTGAGTTGGGGTGGATGATCTAGGCGGGATGTCTAGATCGGATATTCTTGGCTAGCTAATATGACGAACCTTGGGCTTCTGTAGATCTTGGCGTCAACCGAAGATGTTCTTACTCTCGTTGGGTGGATGCCTATTTATTGCGATCTTGGTTGGTTGCTTAGTCCGTTACCGCTTCAGTCTTCTTCTTTGTCCCATTTTTGGAGTCATAATGCTTTGAATCTCCCTTTGCAAGGAAACCTAGGATGACATGTAGATGGAAGTCGATGGCTCGGGGGTGTGCCCCTCTCTCTACCAATATGGGGTGTTTACGACCTGAATACGGGAGGCGCAACACGTAGAAGTCTGGTATCCACTTCCCCTTGACAATACCAAGGATAGTCAAGCAGTGGGTGCTAGAGAAACATTAAGTCCAAACAATATACATTACCCTCATCAATGATATGTACGATAACGGTGTGACAAGTGCTCGTGCAGGTGATAACAAGATGCTACCTTCCTAATTACAATAGGACCGCACCAAGGATCAACCTTGAGCCCATGCATTGCCTTAGTGATCGACAATGTCACAAAGGATATACAAGGAGATATCCCTTGGTGTATCATCTTTGTTGATGATGTGGTCTTGGTTGAAGTAACTAGGTTGGTCGTCATCTGGAAATTAGAGTTATGGAGACAGTCTTTTAGAGTCCAAGTGGTTTATGCTTAGTAGGACCAAGACCAAGTGTATGAGGTGTGACTTTAGGTGTTACGTTCGAGGGAGAGATTATTTTAGAGGGACATGTAGTGCCTGAGAGGGGCACATTTCGATACTTCAGGGCCAATGTTGCAAAACTATGGTGTTATCGATGAGCATGTTAGCCACAAAAACAAACCGTGTGGATGAAGTGGCAGCAAATATTTGGCATTCTCCGTCATAAGAAGGTCTGAAAAAAGTTAAAAGGTAATTTCTTTAGGACATCGAACGAACCTGTGATGATATATGGAGCAGAGTGTTGGGCTACTAAGAGACACCACATCCAATAAATGTGTCACTAAGATGCACATGCTAAGGTGGATGCGTGGCCCTACAATAAAGGATTTAATTATGAAGAGTGAATACATGATGAGGTAGGGGTGGCGTTGATTGAAGAGAAGCTTGTTGAACTCCGACTAAGGTGGTCTGGAATATCCAATGAAAGCATGTAGAAGCACCAGCGAATAGTGGAATTCTGAAGAGTAGCGAAAATAATATAAGGGGTAAGGTGACCAAAGCTGACATGGCAGGAGGATATAAAAAGAAACTTGAAGCTTGTTGAACTCCGACTAAGGTGGTTTGGAATATCTGCATGGAAGTCGGCATTCCATGTATCAAATACTTAATTTACTTGCCTTCATTTTGTTTACTTGTACTTTCAGTATTCCCTTTTGGGTTCTCACATGTTTCTATTGGGTTTCATCACTAATATATCCCAACTTTCTTGGGACAAAATGCTTTGTTATTGTTGTTGTAGTGTCCAATGTGATACAACGATGATTTCATATTTCTAAAATATTAATATCGCATTAATATGGATAGGCATACAATAACTGTTTCCTCTAATCAACAAAGACACAAACATTTACCTAGGTCTAGGCCCTGAGAAGGGTTTACATGTAGATGAAAATTTATTGGCTTTAAATATTTTCATGGATGGGCATGGACCTTGGACTAAAGCCGGTCACACAACACTAGGGTGGATGGCAACAATCATATTTGTTAGTGAGATATATAAGGGATATCAAATAGTATAGATAGCTATCATGTAGTTATGGATTGTATTCTATTAAACAATGAGTAGAATATGAGTGTTTTCTACACCTTATGTTCCTGAATGTAAGACTTTTTGGCAGTTCAATTTAAACTGGCAAAATGTCTTATATTTAGAAACATAGGTAGTACTTAGACTCAAATTTCTTGAGTGGTTTAGTTTTACTGAAGTGGTTCTACGGAGTGGTTTAGTTTTACTAAAGTGGTTTGAATCTACGGAGTAAAGTAAGTGTTTTCTACTTAGGTACAAATCTAGTTATTTGCGGCTAGCTAAGTAAAAGGAATTTGCTCGCATAAAAGGAATTTTCTAACACATTATGATGCACTAATTTTCTTATTTGTCCTTCTACTTAAGGACATGAATGTGTGTGAGTTTTTCTAATGATGAGTAGAGTAAGTAATATGAAGCTAAGAGAAAGGCAGGAGGTGTATGGCACAAATAGAAAGGTAGTGGTTCTCAGGAGGCGGAAAGAGGGCGAACCTAATCGCACTTTCGGCCGTAGGCAAGCTTGTGAGCTCCTTCCCATCCATCTGCCACTCCGACTGCAGCAAGGAGTGGCAGCTCCGCCTCCCCACATCAAGCAAATACATAGTTTTACGCAATGTTTGTAAGGCCAATTGCTGCTGGTTGTAGAGAGGCCGTGAGCAACCAACAAAGCAACAAGCAGGGAACAACTGAACATGGAAGAAAGGGAGCAAAGGAGGGTGGGGGAAGGGGGTTGGAGAGGGGTAAAGGATGGGGGAGGCATATGTTGGCAGTTGGCACTTTGTATCCTTGGCTCCTTGCCGTTGCCTGCTGTTCGTTGCTGCTGTACTAGGAAGGAGCTGTCGAATAGGATCTGCTTGAGAGGAGGCAATAGATCTACTGGAGAGGAGCCACTGCAGAGGAGGGGGAGGAGTGTGTGGATTGGAGATTATCTCTCCCTCTATCTCTCCCCCCTCTTACATGTTGGCACAAACATCCTCCCTTGTTTCCAGCCAAGACTCAGTTTCCCGCCTGGGAAAATTTCTCCCTTGCCTGGCAAGCTCAAGGCATCCAGTATGTATGAGAGCGCCAACCTGGACGCCTAAGAGGGCGCATCAAATGCTCTAAAGGTTAAGGTGGACGTCTTACACAACTATCTAAGGCAAGCTCGATGCCTTGAGCTTGGAGGGCGCCCTGAAGCCTAACCGTCGCCTACGCGATGCCTTACGGGCGCCTTAAAAACACGATTTTTGGTTAGTCTAGTCAGAGACTGTGTCGATGGTGTCGTGTTGAGCAAAGTTTCCCCGCCCCGACACCATCTCAATTGCATCCTATGCGAAAGTGCTAAGGGGCTCGTGGGTCTTTGTCCTCATCAAATGTCTCATTTGGGTGTCTAGGGTTTCTAGACGATGACTTTGTTATAATAATTAATTCTACCTATGGGTCCTACTTAGCCGTCCAAGCCCACGCTTAGTAGGACAACAAAATTAAAATAACCTAACATGGTCAACAAGTCAATGGGGTGAAAAAGATAAGAAGACCAATTCAAAGGAGTGGCTGGAGAGTTGTCTGTAGATGAGCATAATAGGATGATTGACATCCTTAAAGAACTCCATGAGCTGTGGCAAGTTGAGGTGATTAAAGCTAGGCAACGTTCCAGAGATAGAGATATAGTAGAGGGGGATAGAAACACTGCATATTTTTCAGGCAGTGGCTAATCAGAGAAGAAGGAAAAAGTTGATCCATGTGTTAGAAGGGGAGAATTGCCCTGTCACAGATAATGAGGAGATGACTAAGATTGATGTGAGTTATTATAAAGATCTATTCAAGTGGGAGCCTAGACCTAACATTACGTTGAAGGCTGATTTTTTCACTGAAGGTGAGAAAGTTACTATAGAGGAAAATGCTAGATTAGAGGCTAGATTTACTGAAGAGGAGATTAGGAATGCTGTTTTTAGTTCCTACTCTGATGGTGCTCCTGGACCTGATGGTTTACCTTTTATGTTTTATCAGGAATTCTGGGATATAGTTAAAGATGATTTGGTCAAGATCTTTGATGCTTGGTTTGATGGTAAATTAGATATCTTTGGGCTTAATTTTGCTATGATTACTTTGATTCCTAAGGAAAATGAGGCTAGGACTATGAATAAGTTTAGACCTATTAGTTTATTAAACTGCCGTTTTAAGATTTTCACTAAGGTATTGACTAATAGGTTGGCCCTCATAATTGGGAGACTGATCTCTGAAGCTCAGTCTGCCTTTGTGAGGGGTAGATTAATTCTGGAAAGTGTAGTTACAACTCATGAGATAGTGAATGTTGTACACTCTATTGGTAGGAAAGGTTTGGTGTTTAAGATTGATTATGAAAAAGCTTATGATAAAGTGAATTTAGATTTTCTTTATGAAATCCTAGCTCTTAGGGGTTTTGGGCCCAGGTGGCTGGGATGGATTAGAAGTCTGACTGAAAATGGCCTGTGGGAGTCAAATTAAATGGTGAAGAGAGTGATTTTTTCCTCACTAGAAAAGGACTGAGGCAAGGGGATCCAGTATCCCCACTTCTTTTTAATCTAGTTGTAGATGTGTTCTGTAGGATGCTGATGAAGGGATCACAGACTGGTTTAGTTAGGGGCTTATGCCCTGAACTTATTAGGGGGGGGGGCTCATGTGCTTGCAATATGCTGATGATACTCTTTTGTTTTTAGAAAATGATCATAGAGTAGCCCTTAATTTGAAGTGGATTTTTCGAACAAGTTTCTGGGATGAGAATCAATTACCATAAAAGTGCCTCAGTTCCAATTAATATGGAGGACACAGAGCTGGAGAGCTTTGTTGAGATCTTCCAGTGTATTGTAGGAGGTTTCCCAATTAAATATCTGGGTATACCTCTTCATTTTAATAGACCGAGCAGAGAGGATCTACAATATTTGATAGATAAGATTCTGGCTAGGATTGCAGGGTGGAGAGGAAAGTTATTGTCACACTTAGGCCTTGTTTGGTAGAAGTGGATTGGGGAGGTGGGAATTTCAGGGGATTTTGTGAATCCCTTCCTTCCACTCAATCCTCTCAAATCCCCTTGAAACCTCCAAACCCCTCCAGCCACAATCCCCTCCGTATGGAAAACTTGTTTGATAGGCAAGGATTACCATATTCAGATAAGATAGTGCAAACATGTAAAAATGCAATCTTTACAAGATAGACAATATCTTATCACAATCCACTGAACCATCTCTCACTGGACAGTCATGAAAACTAAACTATGTATGTATGGCACCAAGCAAGCTGTCCTAAAAATCACAATCCACTGAGCTCAACTCATGACTGGGAGTGGAAGATTGAAAATAACAAGAGAAACATCATCATACAGTACAGAGCAACAGTTGAGTGAGGTGGTTTTCAGATGTTTTTCATGCACGCACCTAAACGACAACCAACTTAGACTAGAAAGTCAGGTGGTTCTATCAACCATTGGTCGAGAGCACACCCTACCAATCAGGATGGATGGGTTACTCCTACATAATCTGCTAGCTCAACACCAATAACTAGCAAGTAGAGATTCCAACAAGTAGACACAACAATGCCGCCGCCGACTAGACGAGTTCAGTTTGGTACCAAACCACGCAGTAGGTGTCAAAGTACTGCTGCTCCGGTGATGGACGCAGCAAACTGTCACAAGAACTCCTGTTGCGAACTGCTACAGAACACAGTGAACCTCGGGAGGAAGAAGGCGTCCGGCCGTACCCCTAGGGTTTCCAGAGGGGGTGAAGTAGTGGAGGAGAGGAGAGGAATCTCCTCGGGAAGAACCGGCGGAGGGGGACGTCGACACTCTGGCGGCAGGGCGTTCAAGATCCGGCGGCGAGGCACCTGCTCTCGGTGCCGACGGCGGGGCTCGTCCTCTCAGTGGCGGCGGCGGGGTGTTGAAGATCCAACGGCTGGGCGACGCTCTGTCTCACGCGTCCCGTTCCGCGCGGGTGCCCTTGAGGCTCGACAACCGCGTGGATAGGAGGGGAACGAAGGGGGTCGAAGGGATTGGGCTGCGCAAACCTCGTGAAACAAATGGGCCGACGAGGATTAGCGAGGTTTCTGTGCCCCGCGGGGTTAATCCTCTAGAAACCCTGTCGATCCGCTTGTATCAAACGAGGCCTTAGGGAAAATTACTCTGATTAAAGCATGTCTAGCTAGTACCCATTATATCTGTTATCCTTTTTTAAGTTTCTCAAATGGGCTATTAACCTGATTAACTCTCATATGGTTAACTGCCTATGGAGTGATAGTGAAGGGGCTCATAAGATTCACCTACCTAATTGGGAGTCTATTTGTATGAAGAAAGAATTTGGGGGTATGGGGGTCCTGAACCTACAAGATATGAACTTGTGTCTGATTGGTGCATGGGTTAAGAGGTATATTGCAGGAGAGGGGTCCCTGTGGAAGAAAGTGGTAGATGGTAAATACAATACTAGAAATCTTAATATCCTGTGCTGTCAGGATAACCATCCATCACAATTCTGGAAGAGCTTCCAGTGGGCTTTACAGGCTGTGAAGTTTGGTTATAAATGGAAGATATGGAATGCGAGGTCAGTTAGGTTCTGGGAAGACATTTGGCATGGAAATGCTCCTCTGGCTACCCAATTTTGGGATCTGTATTTCTTGGTTCAGGAAAAGAACAAAACTCTTGCTGAACTGTGGGATGGGGTAGAGCTTAAGTGTACATTTAGAAGGACCTTTTCAGAGGATCTGATGGAGCAATGGTTAGATCTTTATGTAGTGTAGTTGAGATGACTCATTTAGGCGAGGAAGAGGATAACTTGATCTGGCAGTATGAGTCGAAAGGGGTGTACTCTTCTAAGTCTCTATATGCTATAGTAAATTTTAGGGGGGGGGGTGCAAGCAGTGTTTCTACCTGCTGTTTGGAACATCAAAGTGCCTCCAAAAATTCAGGGGTTCTTGTGGCTGTTTTCACATAACAAGATTATGACCTGTGATAACCTAAGGAGGAGAGGGATGGCGAAACCTTTAGAGTGCGTTCACTGTAAAGAGATAGAGTCAGTGTATCATCTATTCTTTGAATGTGTGGTAGCGAGGAATGTCTGGAATATTGTTAAAAGAATCTTCCAGGTAGATGTGGTAGATTTTGAATCGATTACTAGACGCTGGCTATGTAATAAGAAAAATCTACACTTTAATTTTGTCACTTCCGCAATCCTATGGGGATTATGGTATGCAAGAAATGCTATTGTGTTTAATAGATGCTCATGGATATCCATGAAACAGGTCCTGGGACCAATCTATGGATACCTGAGAGCCTGGATAAAGATATCCAAGGATCTGCCGGGGGACTGTTGGACAAATTTCAAAAAGAACTGTGGGAGAGCCTAAAGGCCCCTTTTGCGCTGGAACCAGGCTGAGTCAGGAGGTGCACGACATTGGGTGGGGATCGTGGAAGGCGACGATGAGAGGAGCATAACATGGGGGCAGGACGTCGCTGGAATATCAAAAGATGCATCCAGAGGAAGCTGATGCTATTCATGTGGTCTTCTCTGGTTTCTGAGATGTACACTACTAAGAAAAGGGTTATAGATAATATGGACACTAATGGCGCACCAGACATGCGGTGCGCCACTACTATATAGCAGTGGTGCACCGTGTGTTGGTGCGCCCTATGACACTAATGGCGCACCACAGCCATGGTGCGCCACTACTAACAAATTTTCCTTTTTTTTTTCCAAAACTACTAATGGCGCACCAGTCACCCCGTGCGCCACTACTAACCAACTTTTTTTCTTTTTTCCAAAAATACTAATGGCGCACCAGGGCACAGTGCGCCATTACTAGTTTTAACTAGTAATGGCGCACCAGTCACCCTGTGCGCCACTACTATCATTTTTAGTTTTTGCAAAACTACTAATGGCGCACCGCCAGCTGGTGCGCCATTAGTAACCAGGGTTACTAATGGCGCATTTGTGGATGGTGCGCCATTAGTAACCTGGGACCAGCTAGATATTTTGGACAGCCACCTACACACTCACTTTCCCCACTTCATGTTGGAAATATGCCCTAGAGGCAATAATAAAATCGTTATTATTGTATTTCCTTGTTCATGTTAATTGTCTATTGTTCATGCTATAATTGTATTAACTGGAAACTGTAATACATGTGTGAATACATAGACCACAACATGTCCCTAGTAAGCCTCTAGTTGACTAGCTCGTTGATCAATAGATGGTTATGGTTTCCTGACCATGGACATTGGATGTCATTGATAACGGGATCACATCATTAGGAGAATGATGTGATGGACAAGACCCAATCCTAAGCATAACACAAGATCGTGTAGTTCGTTTGCTAAGAGCTTTTCTAATGTCAAGTATCGTTTCCTTAGACCATGAGATTGTGCAACTCCCGGATATCGTAGGAATGCTTTGGGTGTACCAAACGTCACAACGTAACTGGGTGGCTATAAAGGTACACTACAGGTATCTCCGAAAGTGTCTGTTGGGTTGGCACGAATCGAGATTGGGATTTGTCACTCCGTATGACGGAGAGGTATCTCTGGGTCCACTCGGTAATGCATCATCATAATGAGCTCAATGTGACCAAGTGGTTGGTCACGGGATCATGCATTACGGTACGAGTAAAGTGACTTGTCGGTAACGAGATTGAACGAGGTATTGGGATACCGACGATCGAATCTCGGGCAAGTAACATACCGATAGACAAAGGGAATTGTATACGGGATTGATTGAATCCTCGACATCGTGGTTCATCCGATGAGATCATCGAGGAGCATGTGGGAGCCAACATGGGTATCCAGATCCCGCTGTTGGTTATTGACCGGAGAGTCGTCTCGGTCATGTCTGCGTGTCTCCCGAACCCGTAGGGTCTACACACTTAAGGTTCGGTGACGCTAGGGTTGTAGAGATATTAGTATGCGGTAACCCGAAAGTTGTTCGGAGTCCCGGATGAGATCCCAGACATCACAAGGAGTTCCGGAATGGTCCGGAGGTAAAGATTTGTATATAGGAAGTCCAGTTTCGGCCACCGGGAAAGTTTCGAGGGTCACCGGTATTGTACCGGGACCACCGGAAGGGTCCCGGGGGTCCACCGGGTGGGGCCACCTATCCCAGAGGGCCCCATGGGCTGAAGTGGGAAGGGAACCAGCCCCTGGTGAGCTGGTGCGCCCCCCATGGGCCTCCCCCTGCGCCTAGGGTTGAAAACCCTGGGGGTGGGGGGCGCCCCACCTGACTTGGGGGGCAAGTTTCCCCCCTTGGCCACCGCCCCCCCTTGAGATTGGATCTCTAGGGCCGGCGCCCCCCACATGGCCCCTATATAAAGAGGGGGGAGGGAGGGCTGCGCAACCCAAGCCCCTGGCGCCTCCCTCTCCCCCCGTAACACCTCTCCTTCTCGCTGAGCTTAGCGAAGCCCTGCCGAGATCCCCGCTGCTTCCACCACCACGCGGTCGTGCTGCAGGATCTCCATCAACCTCTCCTTCCCCCTTGCTGGATCAAGAAGGAGGAGACGTCTCTCCCAACCGTACGTGTGTTGAACGCGGAGGTGCCGTCCGTTCGGCGCTAGGATCATCGGTGATTTGGATCACGACGAGTACGACTCCATCAACCCCGTTCTCTTGAACGCTTCCGCTCGCAATCTACAAGGGTATGTAGATGCACTCCTTCCCTCTCGTTGCTAGTAAACTCCATAGATTGATCTTGGTGATCGTAGAAAATTTTGAATTTCTGCTACGTTCCCCAACACTTCATTCTCTCCACCTCCTCCTCCAAGCTTGTCTCGACTGCCTCCTCCTCCTCACCTCATTTGCACCATAGATTCATCCAAATTAAGTGGTTAAATTACCCTTTTTGATAGGTAAGTAAGGGGAAAGCTTTCTTTATGTTGTAGATCTACTTTTTTCTCCCTCCAACAACGTGCACATGCACTTTTTATGGCCTAGCTAGATCTATGTATGTTTGTGGTGTTGCATATGTTTGTGGTGTTGCATATATGTTTGTGTTTGCAGGTACCGGTATTTGAAATGCGATAGTTGCCAATATTTTGCCGGAATGTTGATTCATTTCCGTTTCGGCGAGAATTTTGGCACTATGCATTCTTTTTGGTCCTATTTTTAGGCAAAGTCATGCCAAATTATTTCTTGGTTCTAAAATATCGTTTTGCTCTACCCCGCAGGCGACCATGGTCCGCACGATGACCGAAGGCATCGTGAATAAGTTTTTGAGCTCCGCGAAGGCCGAGATGCTTCAAAAGAACGAGACGAAGATAAGATGTCTGTGTCGAAGATGCAAGCTGAGGAGCCTTATGGACCCGGATTCCGTACAGGTGCGGGACCACCTGCTCTTGCGTGGTTTCATGGATGGCTATCGGTGGCAAGGTGATGAAGATGATTATGAAGTCGTCCATGGGGGCCGGCCGGCAAGAAATGAGGAAGGGCAGCAAGACAACCGCGGCTAGGGCGGGCGAGAAGACGAAGAATGTCCAAGACATGATCACGAAGTAGATGCAGTACACAGTCATCATGTAGAAGATGCCGGACATGATGATGAGGAAGATGCCGGAGCAGACGACGATGGACCATCGATGGGCTGGGTGCAGGACCCTCATATTCAAGAGCTGCTTCTCAAGCAGACGGATAACGCAAGAGCTGCCGCCCGAGAGAAAGCCAAGCTGGATCAACTGGAGATAGACGCGGTTACTCCATTGTATGAAGGATGCAGGCCCGAGGATACCCGCCTGAAAGTAACGCTCATGACTCTAGAGATGAAGGTAAAACACAAAATGACCGACGCATGCTTCGACGAGAACATGTCATTCTGGCACGAACGTCTTCCCAAGGGGAACAAGTGCCCGACCAGTTTCGAGGAGGCGAAGAAAATCGTGTGTCCTCTGGATTTACCGCACGTGAAATACCATGTGTGCATGAACAATTGCATCATTTATCAGGACGAGCACGCGGAGTCTACCATATGTCTGGTGTGCGGCGTCACTCGATACAAGAAGAGGAAGAAAGCTCCTCGAAAAGTGGTGTGGTACTTTCCGATCACTCCTCGTCTGCAGCGGTATTTCGCGGACCCTAAGGTAGCAAAGCTCTTGCTTTGGCACGCGGATAGGGAGGAGAAGAAGCGAGAAGATGACGCAAATAATCCGGAGATAAATAAAAAATACAAGATGCTGAGTCACCCTAAGGATGGGAGCCAGTGGCAAGCGTTGAACTTCGAACACCCAGAATTTGGGAACGATCCAAGGAACATCGTGCTGGGCACGAGCACCGATGGAGTCAATCCGTTTGGCATCCAGAGAAGCACACATAGCACCTGGCCTGTGTTTGTGTGGATGTACAACCTTCCCCCCTGGTTGTGCATGAAGAGGAAGTACATTCACATGAGTATGCTAATTGAAGGGCCGAAACAACCAGGGAACGACATCAATATGTATCTGGGGCTGCTGAAAGAGGAGCTAGACACGCTGTGGAAAACGCCAGCCAATACGCGGGACGCCGCAGAGAAAGAATATTTCCCTATGAGAGCCGCACTGCTCACGACGGTGCACGACTATCTCGGTTACGGATATGTCGCGGGGCAGGTGGTCCACGGATTTTCTGGATGCGTCAGGTGCATGGATGACACAACGTATCGCCAGCTAGATAGAGATCCCGGGTCTTCGAAAACCATGTTCATGGGACATCGAAGGTGGCTTCGCGATGATGACTCATGGAGGAAACGCAAGGATCTGTTCGATGGTGAAACCGAAACCCGAAGATGCCCGCGTACGAGGAGCGGCAAGGAAATAGACGAGCTATTGAAAAATTAGAAAGATTGCCCACTGCCGGGAAAGAAGCAAAAGGCGCCAGAGCCAGGAAAGAAGCAAAAGGCGCAAGAGCCGCTGCTGAAGGTATGGAAAACAAGGTCTGTTTTCTGGGACTTTCCGTACTGGAAGATCCACCGTGTGCCTCACAGCCTTGATGTCATGCATATCACGAAGAACGTGTGCGAGAGTCTGCTTGGTACCCTGCTCAACATGCCAGAGAGGACCAAAGATGGGCCGAAAGCAAGGGCAGACTTGAAATCAATGGGCATCAGGGAGGAGCTTCACGCTAATGATGATGATGATGAGGCGAAGCAGGACACGGAAAGTCGTCGCAAAGGCAAAAAGGCCAAGAAGACCGGAAATGACTTCCCTCCCGCGTGCTTCACTCTAAGTCAGGAGGAGATCGATCAGTTTTTCACCTGCCTCGTAGGAGTAAAACTTCCTTACGGTTACGCGGGGAAGATAATCAGATACCTAGACTCAGCGAAGCAAAAGTTCAGCGGGATGAAGTCTCACGACTGTCACGTGCTGATGACGCAGATACTTCCAGTTGCAATCCGTGGGATCATGGACGCGCACGTCCGTGAAACGCTATTTGGCCTATGCAACTTTTTCGACGTCATCTCTCGAAAGTCGGTTGGCGTGAGGCAACTCAGAAGGCTACAGGAAGAGATCGTGGTGATACTATGCGAGCTTGAGATGTACTTCCCGCCCGCATTCTTCGACGTTATGGTGCATCTGCTGGTCCATATCTTGGAGGATATCATCCAACTTGGGCCGACGTTCCTGCACAGCATTATGCCATTCGAAAGGATGAATGGTGTCATCAAAGGATATGTTCGCAACATGTCACGTCCAGAGGGAAGCATAGCTCATGTTTCACGCGTTGGTTCAAGCAGAAGCTTTGGTCGTACCCTTTACATGTTTCACGCGTTGGTTCGGACGGAGATATAATCAAAGAGCACAACTCATGTTTCACGCGTTGGTTCAAGCAGAAGCTTTTGTTGTACCCTTTACATGAGGATTCTTCCGCGGAAGAACAACTCATATTCGCCTTGTCACAGGGCGCCGAGCACAACCTGATGACGTATGAGGCGTACGATATCAACGGCTACACATTCTATACCGAGGGAAAGGACATGAAGAGCGATGGTTATCAGAACTCCGGGGTAACGATGGAATCCTACACCGGTAACGACAAGGACAGATACTACGGAAGGATCGAGGAGATCTGGGAGCTGAGCTATGCTGGAGAGAAGGTCCCGATGTTCCGTGTCAGATGGGCCAAGAGCGTCCTAAAAGAAGACCGGTATTTCACCACCATGGTTATACCCGAAGCCAAATCCAAGACCGCGGACGCAAACATCACCGCGAAAAATGAGCCATGGGTACTGGCTTCCCAAGTGGACCAATGCTTCTTCATTACCGACCCGTCAAAGCCTAGTCGTGTTGTCGTGAGGAGAGGCAAAAGGAAGATCATCGGAATGGATGGAGTCGCCAATGAGCAAGACTTCGACAAGTACGGCGACCCGAAGATGGAGATGCGGATCTTTAGACTCGTGGTCGTCTAAAAGTGGGCAACTGGAGCACAGCATTGCAATCAGATGGGATGACTTGGTCGGCTGTTGGGTTGTCGCAACATCGGTGCAGCGCCTCGACCCCGCGGCCATGGTGTCGATTTCTTTCATGGGGGTTGCCAGGGCGACGTTCCATTGTCGCGCGGAGGCAGTGCTTGCCTACATGGCTCGTAGGAGCCCGTGTGTTCTCTGGCGATGGAAGGCGCGACGGCGGCCATGGATCTGGTCTCCACCTAGAACCGTCGTCGGTAGAGGGGTCAGCGAGGGGTGTTGGTTCCCTGCCAGCGTTTTGGTAGCTGCACGCGGATCCGGGCAGCTACTGGTTCGGAGTGGTGCAAATGCTGGTGAAAACCATGTCGACCTTGGTCATGGCTAACGTTGGCAGCATCTTGGGCGTCGTCTCCTTGTCAAAGGCATCGTCGGTTGCAATCGTCGCCACCTCGTCTCGACTACTCCGGGGGGAACCTAGATCTGGGTCTCCCGAATTGGACGATGGAGATGCCTTCAAGGCCGTTCTCCTTGGGGGCATCGTTTTGGAGTAGGTACTGTGTGGAGGTGACAAAAGGAGGAGTGGTGTTGCATCTACCGCAACGACGGCGGTTCTCGGCGACAGACGCATGTTGATGGACGCGTGTAGGATGGTGGCGTTGTCTGGCGACGTGGTGGCGTCGACAACAAAATGGCCTGGCAAGGTGAATGCGTTGATCGCCCCTGAAGGTGGGATGTCGGAAGATGGTTGCAGCCGATTCTAGAGCGTGTGCATGCAGTGTGCGCAGAGGGTCTGCTAGACCGATTGATGCTCTCGGCTCGCCGGTGGACGGCTTGATGAGACCGGATTAGATGATGTGTGTTAGTGCGAGATCAAGGCACATCATCAAGCTTATAGGTGTAGCAATTATGGTTTCTCTTGAAATAGGCTTTCGCCCCGCTTTATAAATAAAGCAAACAACACAACAAGGTACACAGCCGAACGGTACATGGTAGCGAGGAAGCCCTTAACAAAGAAAATCTAAAGATACAACATGAAGCATAGAACAATCATAATACATTGCCATGGCCCGACAGCCGGCGTCATAGCTCCATGACAACGCCCTCAAGAGGGTTACGGTGCCAAGCGTCGCCGTTGTCGAGTCCGTGGACATGGATTTTCATCCGGTACCCAGGTACAGGGAAGAGGCCCGCGACAACGTCCTCAAGAGGGTAACGGCACCCACAGGCGTCACCGTCGTCGGTGCAAAAGCGCGAAGATTTCGCTTGGGAACTCCTCTGCCCCACTAGGAGACACCAGGCACCGCGATGAAGATCAGCCCATCAAACCAGATTTGGGCGCCACCACCTCCGCTTGAAAAGAGCAGGCCAGAGCCATCCACCACACTCCCCTTGCCGCCCAGATGACCAAGAGTCGAAGCCACCACCACCATCACGGAGCCCGCCGGAGAGCAGTCCATGTAGCCCACCTTCTGAGGCCGCCACCCCGGCATCCAAGGACTATCCCAACACTGACTCTATAACAAGCAGACGCCACCCCCAAGCAACCCATGAACTCCGTCGCGACATGACCGGATGTGACCGGAGCAAGCACAAGGAGCAACCAGCCCCGACCAAGGGGACCCGTGTCAACCCCTGGCCCGGCATGCCAGCCCACGCCGGCGGCCAACTGCCAGCCAACACTACCAGGAGGTGCAGGCGTCGCCCCGTCAGATCTGGTTGTCCAGATCCAGATGCGGAGAATACCGCGGCATCCGGCACCTCCGACCGCCATGTGGCAGCTAGTACCTCCGGACGCCAATCGCCATCACCTCTGTCGTCCCCCACAGCATGCTCTGCCACCGCCGCGCCAACGCCGAGGGCCACCACACAACCCAGCACATCGTACATTGCAAGCCCGCGGGAGGAGACCGCCACACTCCCACCGCATGAACTCCACCTCCACCACGCCGGCACCTCCACTGACCACTGCAGAGACGGCCGACCGTGGCCCACGCTGTCCGCAACGCGCCCCAGCCCGCGCCGCCTGAGGGATCTGGCCACAGCTGCGTCAGCTGCCACCAGCGCATGACCGGGCGCACCCCGCCCTAGCGTAGCCTACCATGCCGCAGACAAGACCTGAGGTCGCCGCCACGCAGACCTGCCACCGCGCCGCCATGACCCGCGCATCGCGGCGCCCATGCACGAAGACGCCGGCCCACGCCAGCCCCTGCCGCGCGAGGGGATGAGGAATCCCCGCCGGCGCCGGCGCCGATCAAGATACGCCCGGTCGCGCCCTCTGGCGGCATCAGGAGTGGGAGGAGGGGAGGGGAAGGGGAGAGGCGGCCAGCGGCTAGGATTCCTCCCCCGCCGCCCCGAGGGCGCCAGAGGAGGAGGGGAAAATGGGACAATCCGTCTAGCAACTATGGTTTCATAAAGGTGGCCTTGAGTTGATCCATATATTTATTTTGTTGGACTCTGTTGAATAATATAATAAAAATGACTGTGTGTATCGTTTGATGTAGACGCCGAGGGTAATACTTCTTTTCAAAAGAAAACCCCAAATATCTTTCATGTTTGTCATAATTCTTAGCTCACAACATCTTTCTCATAGAATCCACAACTGAACTAAACACATCCTTAGTTTCTTTTACGTGTGCAAGTCACTTATCTTAATCTCATATGCCGATTTACTACACTCAATGTAGCGAAAGAGTATTGTTTTCATTTTGGTAGAACGTATAGTAGACTTGGCGTTAACTTGGTTCTTTCACTCCCCTCAGTTCTTTCACTCCCCTAAAAAAAAACTTGGTTCTTTCACTCGGCACATACAATCAAATATGCACCACTCCAAATATAAAGTATAGTATACTGTTTTTCTGAAAAGTCAAGCTTCTTAGTTTTGTTCAAATTTATAGAGAAAATATCACTATGATCACGAGATTGGTCAATATTTTTTACATTTTCTTTATTTAGGACTGTAGATGTTAACATATTTTATTATAAACTTAGTTGAACATAAAAAAGTTGACTTTAAGAAAACGGACATAGTATTCCGGCGCATGCGGCTGCGCGGTGGAGCAAGTGCCACTAGAGAAGCTTCCACGGAGCAGTACAAGACCACGCTTAGTTTTCTCCCGAACGAACCAAAAACACTACTGCTATTCGTTTCTTAAAAAAAACACTGCTGCTATCTAGTAATTGAGTACTTAGAAAGCAGAGCTCCTGCTCATGTGCAAGGTGGTGGTGCCGATACTAGCAGTGTGAGAAACCAACCAAAGACCAGATCCTAAGCAGGTTCGTACGAGGTGGTAGGCATGCAGCCTTGGTTTACCAATTACGAGAAGCCAAGGCCCAAGGGGAGAACAGGATTCAAACATTTGAATCGGAGCGAATCTAGCGATCCTAATTACTGGGCGAAATTGCAGAGGAGTAACGAGTAAGTACTTGGAGCAGGTAAACAAAACAGAGTGCGGGGATCGGCGAGCGGCATGCACCTGGAGGAGGCGTACTCGTAGAGCCTGCCGGCGGGGGAGAAGACGAGCAGCGAGACCTCGGCGTCGCAGAGGACCGCGAGCTCGAAGGCCTTCTTGAAGAGCCCCGCGCGGCGCTTGGAGAAGCGCACCTGCCGGCTCGTCCGGTCCTCGATCCGCCGCAGCTCCACACGCCCGCGCCGCGCCATCCCCAGTTCCCCACCAGCCTCGTCCTCTCCTCCGCCTTCCCTCGTGTCTCTCTTGAGTCTCTTCTCCTGTTTATCTCGGTGGATGGAAAGGGGTCGGGGTGTCAGGGAGAGAGTGTGGCCGGAGCGAGGGGACTCCACTGCTCACGGGAGCGGGGGAAAGAGATGGACGGGTCCGTGGGGGTGACATGGATGAGTCCGTGGGGGTTGACGAATCACCGTACACCTCGCTCGTGGCCGCCAATGGTGGTAAAGAAAACGTGGAGACGGCGACCAGAGAATCCACGAGCCCACTGATTTGCTTATAAAAATCGTTGATCCAGGACCGCACCCCCGGTTCATAAACAAACTTGGTAAATTCCAGATGAGGAATGCGGGGGGTGAACCTGGCCACCACCACTAGCATTTTCAAACAAACAGGGACGGGCGCCAGTGCACCACCACCACGACCACTGCACCCATCCTTATCCACGCTGTGAAAAACCAGGGCCGAGTCGGATTGGAATGTGTGTGTGGAAGCGGAGGGCTCCAGCTAGGACGTACGGCACCTGGGCCGCCGAAATATCTGCCTGCGCCAGGGCCCCGGTGAGAACCAATGAGCCGAAAGTGGTTAAATTTCTCGAAGATAAGGATGCCGTGTAAGGCAAGGGCCGCTGTGGCGAGGCTTGCAGGCCGGACAGCGCGATGGGATCAGAAAAATGGTCCCGCGCTCTCCTTGGATGCATCTGTGGTGTGATGGTGACCTCTGAAAGCAGGAGATTTTTGCCAGTGGTGCTGCCGATATTAACGGCTCTATCATCGAAAGTCATCTTTTGATCCCGAGCTCATATGCTCCCGCATGAATAGTAAAATCGAAAAAAAAAATTCAAAAAATTTCAATTTTTTTTAAAGAAACATTGACAAAAGTTCTAAGTGCCTGCAAAAATTCATCATGAAATCACATTCCTGTAAGGCGTGGCAAAAAAAACAAATTCAATGCTTCAAAATGCTTTTGAAAGTAGCTTTTTCAGAGTACTGTTTTTGTTTTTTTGCCATGCCTTCTAGAAATGTGATTTCACGACGAATTTTTGCAGGCACTTGGAACTTTTGTCAATATTTCCCCCAAAAAAAATTTGGAATTTTTTGAATTTTTTTGATATTTTTTCGATTATGCAGGAGCATATGAGCTCGGGATCAATTCCTATTTTTTCGATTTTACTGTTTATGCGGGAGCATATGAGCTCGGGATCAAAAGATGACTTTCGATGATAGAGCCGTTAATATCGGCAGCACCACTGGCAAAAATCTCCTGCTTTCAGAGGTCACCATCACACCACAGATGCATCCAAGGAGGCGCGGGACCATTTTCCTGATCCCATCGCGTTGTCCGGCATGCAAGCCTCGCCACAGCGGCCCTTGCCTTACACGGCATCCTTATCTTCGAGAAATTTAACCACTTTCGGCTCATTGATTCTCACCGGGGCCCTGGCGCAGGCAGATATTTCCGCGTCCATCTATCATCACCAATCACACTACACCTAGGGTCTCTGTCATTTTTTTTGCGGAAAAGGGTCTCTTTCATTTGAAGATTCCAAAACGCATAAATAGAAAAGCTGTAAGATTTTAATTCCAGCATTTTCGATATAGTACTATTCCCTCCATTCCACAATGTAGTGCATCCACGTTTTCCGAGATCTAACTTTGATCATAAATTTAACCAACGAGACCAATCGCGGCGGGAGAAAAAATTATATCGAAAATGCGTTGGCGCACTACATTGTGAAACTTGGATCTCGGGATGCGTTGGCGCACTACATTGTGAAACGGAGGGAGTACCATATTTTTGGTCTGATTGGTTCATTGGTTGTATCATAGGAAAAGCAAAGAATATTTTCCTAAAGGTATTTTTACACTGTAAGTATGAAGTGTGCGACGCTTCCGCGAGCAACCAGGAGGGAAAAACCTAGTGTCGCGGAGCCATCGGCCTCCGTCCCCTTCCGTCTCCAGGTCGCCACCGGGCGAAAGCCCGACCGGCGCCAGCCGCGGCGGGTTCTCCTTTCCCCATGCTCGGTGACGACTCACGTGGATTGGCGGCGTCAGGTGGTGGCCGCGCGCAGGCGTGGTACGCAACGGCAGGGTCGCGAATGGTTGTCTCTACGCGGTGGACTGCGTGGTGTGGTCGCCCATGGCGACAGCGGTTTCGATCTGGATGGGCTAGATCCGGTTGTCCGGGGCTTACGGGTGGCATGGGTGTCGCTGGTAGGACCTTCATGTCATTTCATGGAAGTTCGCGCCCCCCCGGTGGTGATGCTCCTGGCCAGGATAACCGGGATGCACCGCGCCTTGACCTGGGAGCTCGCCAACAGGCTGCTCAATGCAGTTCAGATCTGGGACCAGCGGGGCTCTCCGGGCCGATTCGAGGGCACAACCGGGGCTGCTGCTGTCGATGTCCTCCTCGCGATGGGGTCAGGGCCAGTTGTGCTAGTGGCTACCTCACCCGGCCTTGAGCCAAGAGCGTAATGCTTGAGGAGCTAGCGCCTGCCCAGTTCTGGGGTTAGGGGGTGAAACGCCCCCGATGTATATATAATTTTTTATTGTCTCATGTTATTATCATACAGTTTTACATAATGTTGGCAACAGTTTATATTATTTTTATTTGGACTAATCTATTAATCCAGTGTCAAATGTCAGTTTCTATTTTCTATGATTTTGGGGCTTTACAGGAATTTTTTAGGCCAGAAAGTACAAAATTGTTTACCTACCTTACGCGCCCAATGATTCACAAATTTATTTGAGTATCTTGGATGCAAAGTTGGAGAACTGTAGGATCGAAAGTAGGTCTAGAGGGGGATGATTAGACTACTTGACTAAATAAAGGTCTAACTTTTTCCCAATTTTAGTTGTGGGCAAATGTTAGCAATTAACACAAGTTAAGCAATCAACCTACACATGCATTTCTAAGAGTGTAGCAGCGGAAAGTAAAACATTTCATATGAAGGTAAATGGAAGGGTTTGGAGAGTGCAAACGCAATGGAGACCCGGAGATTTTTGGCGTGGTTCCGATAGGTGGTGCTATCATACGTCCACATTGATGGAGACTTCAGTCCACTGAGGGCTCCACCCACGAAGGGTCCACGAAGAAGCAACCTTGTCTATCCGACCATGGCCATCGTCCACGAAGGACTTGCCTCACTCGGGTAGATCTTCACGAAGTAGGCGATCTCCTTGCCCTTACAAACTTCTTGGTTCAACTCCACAATCTTGACGGAGGCTCCCAAGAGACACCTAACCAATCTAGGAGACACCACTCACTAGTAGAAAAAGGGTCAAATGTCAAGCACATTAGTGCCGGTTTGCTTTTGAGTCGGCACTAATGTGTGCATTAGTGCCGGTTCCAACGGCTAGCCAGCCGCTTTCATTAGTACCGGTTCGTGTCCGACCTTTAGCACCGGTTCGTGCCACGGACCGGTACTAAAGTGAGTGGTGGCAGGATGTTGTCAGTCCGGGGCCCCTCCAGCACCTTTAGTACCGGTTCATGGCACGAACCGGTGCTAAAGGTCGTCCTACATAAACCCTTCGTCCACCCGAGCTCGCTCTGTTCTTCCCCTTTCCCCTCTCCTCTCTATTCTTCCCCTCTTCCTCTCGAGCTCATCACACATTTTGCCCAAAATTTGTCAAGATTTGAAGGCCCCCATCCATTCAAATGACCACAAAGGTTAGCAACTTTGTCCTTTCATCTCTCATTGCTAGATTAGCTCTTGCAATGCTTTGTATAGTGATTAATTTATGAGTTTAGTAATTTGGTAGAAAATATATGTGCTAGTATTTGATTTATATGCAATTTGTGGTCAAAACTAACACTTAGTTTGCATATGTAGGTGTGGTTTACTTAGTGCCTTCTAAATCTCCGTCGTAACCACAGTCGATCGCCCGCACCGTTCCGTCGCCGGCACCACCTTGTGGTGAGCCTCTTGTTCATGAATGTTTTACATTACCAAATTGATGTTTGTGTGATTTGGATATATAGTTACTCGTATAATTATCTTACCCGTACGTTGTTATTTATACATAGTGCCATGGTTTTGATATCCGTCCCCGTCGGCCCTCGTCCTTGTTATGATTCAGATGTGGTATACTCTCTTTTAAAACTAGTTGTTGCATTTCGTGTTTATGACAAATTATGCCCATCAAGTTGACATAGATATTTTTGTCTAGGAGGTTTGTGAACCGGAAATTCCAACCGACCCTATTATCGAGAGGTTAAATTTAGTTGAAAGAGAAAACGAGTATTTGAAAGAAAAATTGAAAAGAATTGAGGGGGAGAAGATGGAATTGGAGTTGCATGTTGCCGATGTCGTCGATGATCACAAGATCAAGATGGAGAAAATGCGCTTGAAGATTAGATAGATTAGAAAATATGCCATTGATAGTGAGGCTTGGTATCATTATGCTGTTGGATCAATTGTTACCTTAGTTGCGATCTTGATCGCATTTGTTGTTGCATTTAAATTCTTTAGTTAGAGAGTTATTTGTTTGTTGCATTTAAGTCTTGTATGAACTTTATGTATGAACTTGTATTAATTTGGTCTATTCGGTGTTGTGTAATGAAGATGAGCCGACAATGGATGTACAATGACCGATGCTCTCCCGAGTTCATTAATGGCATGCAAACTTTTCTGCTTGCGGCTGAGGTAAACAAGCGGGCGGATGGTTTTATGCCTTGTCCATGTTTAGTCTGTAAGAATGATCACAATTACTCTACGTCAAGAACCATTCACGTCCACCTGTTTAAGTCCGGTTCCATGCCCCACTATAATGTTTGGACCAAGCACGGAGAAAGAGGGGTTATGATGGAAGACAATGAAGAAGAAGAGGACGACGACAGCTATCCTGGCCATGGGTTCCCTGAATACGATGATACAACAATTTGGGAAGAAGCTGAGCTGGCAATGCGGGAAGAAGCTGAAGAAGAGGCATCAGATGAGCCCGCTGATGATCTAGGTCGGGCCATTGCCGATGCAAAGAGAAACTGCGCAAGTGATTTGGAGAAGAAGAAGTTGCAGCGCATGTTAGAGGATCACAAGAAATTGTTGTACCCGAATTGCGAAGCTGACAAGAAAAAGTTGGGCACCACACTGGTTGCTGCAATGGAAGGCAGAGAATGGTGTATCTGACAAGGGATTTGGAAAGTTGCTGGTAATGATAAAGAATATGCTTCCAAAGGACAACGAATTGCCCGAGAGTACGTACGAAGCAAAGAAGGCTGTCTGCCCTCTAGGGTTAGAGGTGCAGAAGATACATGCATGCCCTAATGACTGCATCCTCTACCGTGGTGAGTACGAGGATTTGAACGCTTGCCCGGTATGCGGTGCATTGCGCTATAAGATCAGGCGCGATGACCCTGGTGATGTCGAGGGCGAGCGCCCCAGGAAGAAGATTCCTGCCAAGGTGATGTGGTATGCTCCTATAATACCACGGTTGAAATGTTTGTTCCAAAACAAAGAGCATGCCAAGGCGATGCGATGGCACAGAGAAGACCGTAAGAAAGACGGAAAGTTGAGAGTACCCGCTGACGGGTCGCAGTGGAGAAAAATTGGGAGAAAGTACGGGAAGGAGTTTGCAGATGACGCAAGGAACATATGGTTTGGTCTAAGCGCAGATGGCATTAATCCTTTTGGGGAGCAGAGCAGCAACCATAGCATGTGGCCTGTGACTCTATGTTTGTATAACCTTCCTCCTTGGTTGTGCATGAAGCGGAAGTTCATTATGATGCCAGTGCTCATCCAAGGTCCTAAGCAACCCGGCAACGCCATTGATGTGTACCTAAGGCCATTCGTTGAAGAACTCTTACAACTATGGAATGGAACAGGTGTACGTGCGTGGGATGAGCACATGGGGGAAGAATTTGACCTAAAGGCCTTGCTGTTCGTGACCATCAATGATTGGCCTGCTCTTAGTAACCTTTCAGGACAGACAAACAAGGGATACCGCGCATGCACGCACTGTTTGGATGATACCGACAGTATACATTTGGACAATTGTAGGAAGAATGTGTACCTGGGACATCGTCGATTTCTTCCAATCAGGCATCCCGTAAGAAAGAAAGGCAAGCATTTCAAAGGTGAGGCGGATCACCAGACGAAGCCTTGCCACCGTACTGGTGCTGATGTACATGATATGGTCAAGGATTTGAAGGCAGTCTTTGGAAAGGGTCCTGGCGGACAACCTGTTCCGAATGACGCTGACGGACGCGCACCCATGTGGAAGAAGAAATCTATATTTTGGGACCTGCCCTATTGGAAAGATCTAGAGGTCCGCTCTGCAATCGACGTGATGCACGTGACGAAGAATCTTTGCGTGACCCTGCTTGGCTTCTTGGGCGTGTATGGGAAGACAAAAGATACACCTGAGGCACGGGAGGACCAGCAACGTATGCATGGAAAAGACGGCATACATCAGGGGCATGCCAGCTACGCTCTTACCAAAGAAGAGAAGGAAATCTTCTTTGAATGCCTGCTCAGTATTAAGGTACCGTCTGGCTTCTCGTCGAATATAAATGGAATAATAAACATGGCAGAGAAAAAGTTCCAGAACCTAAAGTCTCATGACTGCCACGTGATTATGACGCAACTACTTCCGGTTGCATTGAGGGGGCTTCTACCGGATAACGTTCGATTAGCCATTGTGAAGCTATGTGCATTCCTCAATGCAATCTCTCAGAAGGTAATCAATCCAGAAATCATACCAAGGTTAGAGAATGATTTGGTGCAATGTCTTGTCAGTTTCGAGTTGGTGTTCCCACCATCCTTCTTCAACATCATGACGCACGTCCTAGTTCACCTATGCGAAGAGATTAACGTTTTGGGTCCTGTATTCTACACAATATGTTCCCCTTTGAGAGGTTCATGGGAGTCTTAAAGAAATATGTTCATAACCGTGCTAGGCCAGAAGGAAGCATCTCCAAGGGCCATGAAAATGAGGAGGTCATTGAGTTTTGTATTGACTTTATTCCTGACCTTAAGCCGATTGGTGTTCCTGAATCGCAGCATAAGGGCATACTGGATGGAAAAGGCACGCTAGGAGGGAATCAAAAAATATGTATGGACGGACATTCTCTCACTGAAGCACACTACACAGTTATACAGAATTCCGCCTTGGTGGCTCCGTATATGGACGAACACAAGAATTTTCTACGCTCCAAACACCCGGAGCGGTCTGATGACTGGATTACACGTGAACAAACCAGGAGTTTCGCCGGCTGGTTGCAGACACGTACGATGCATGACGCCTCTATTGAAGATGACCTGTACTCGCTGTCCCAGTTACCATCTTCGAATATAATGACTTTCAAAGGGTACGAGATAAATGGTAATACATTTTACACGATCGCCCAAGATAAGAAGAGCACCAACCAAAACAGTGGTGTCCGCTTTGATGCAACAACCAAGACGGGAAAGGAAACATATTATGGTTACATAGAGGAGATATGGGAACTTGACTATGGACGTGGTTTGAAGGTCCCTTTGTTTCGGTGCAAATGGGTCAATATGACACGATATGGGGTAACGGAAGACCCGCGGTATGGAATGACAACAATGGATCTCAACAATCTTGCGTATGCAGACGAACCATTCGTCCTAGCTAATGATGTGGCACAGGTTTTCTATGTGAAGGATATGTCTACCAAGCCGAGAAAAAGAAAAGATAAGGAAGCGAATGCATCATACGATGAGCCAAAGCACCACATAGTTCTTTCTGGGAAGAGAAACATCGTGGGAGTGGATGACAAGACAGACATGTCAGAAGATTATGAAAAGTTTGATGAAATTGCTCCATTCACAGTGAATATTGACCCGAGCATCCAGTTAAATGATGAAGATTTTCCATGGCTACGGCGCAAAGGGACATACGCGAAGAAAAAGTTTCACACCCAAAGATCTGGGATGTGATCGGCTTCACTATCATCACTTTCTTCTGTGTTTCACACCCAGGAGGGAATCTCTGTAATAGTTAGGGTAGTTATGTGTTTTGGCATTTGAAACGCGAAGAAATTTTATGTGCAAACAAATTCTTTCATGCATTTACTGATTTTTTCAGCTAAATGTCCCTGAAATTGAAAAGCATTTCAAATGAACTCAGAAAAGGTTGAAAGTTGGCATGGTATCATAATTTCACCCACATAGCATGTGCAAAAAAGTAGAGAGGGTTACCGCAAAAACTGGATGCACTTCGTGTATAAAATGGACAATCTCTTTCGAAGTATCAGGGTTTCGGACGAAAACTCATCCGTTACAAAGGCATTTCATTTTTTAAATAACCTAAGCATTACCAAATTGAATATAATGATAAAACACACTAATATTAAACATAAGAAAAAAGAATCATTGAAAATCTATTTTCAAAGTTAATTTATTCACGAACTAGTGATTCACACAAATTTCAAATAATTCAAAATGTAAACTATTCAAATTTGTAAACTACCGGCCCTAATAGAAAGTTTGTAATTTTTTGTACCTAAAGCAAAAATATTCACAAAGAAACTCTAAATACAACAAAAAACAACTCAAAAATAAATAAAGCAAAAAAAATAAAGCAAAAAAAATAAGAAAATAAAAAAGCCCGCCTACTGCGCCACAGCGGCCTGCATACGACTAGAAACTCAACCTGTTGTTGGGCCAGGATGCAGGCCCGCAAAGGCCCAGTAGGCCCACAGGGCAGCATAGAACATTTAGGCCCAGTACGCCTGCTTTGGAGAGGAGCTCGAGAGAGCTACCACACTGGGGCTTATAAACCAGTGCGGACGCCCCTCGGCTAGCGAGGTGGGACTAAACATGACGCACCGCACCTGCGCCAGCGCACCACCTTTAGTGCCGGGTGGTGGCTCAAACCGGTATTAAAGGGAGGGTCTTTAGTACCGGTTGGAGCCACCACCCGGTACTAAAGGTGGGTGCTTCCCGCCGCTTGGCCTGGCCAAAATTGACCTTTAGTACCGGTTGGTCGCTCCAACCGGTACTAAAGGCCCATCCTATATAAGAAAACACATCAAAAAATTCAGTTTCTCATCTGCTTCTTCTCCTCTGCCCCGTCGCCCGCCGCCCCCCGTCGCCACCCCTCGTCGACGCCCACGTCGCCGCCCCGTCCCTGTCGTCGCCGCCCCGGCAGTCCCCGTC
>NC_057802.1:542465015-542472939 GCF_018294505.1 Triticum aestivum
GTCTCCGTCGTCGCCGCGCCCCGCCCTGTCGTCCCGTCGTCCCCGTCGTCACCGCCCCGTCCCCATCCCCGTCGTCGCCGTCCCCGTCGCCTCGCCTCGCCGGTGAGCTCCTGCCCCGGCCGCCATGTCCACACACACACACACATTGTTTTTTAGTTTTTTAGTTATAGAAATTTTTCTGTTTTTTAATTATAGAAATATTTATAGAAATGTTAGAAATTTTTCTGTTTTTTAGTTATAGAAATATTATAAATGTTATAGATATGTTAGTTATATAGAAATGTTATAAATTTTTCTGTTTTTAAGTTATAGAAATATTTATTGAAATGTTAGCAATTTTTCTGTTTTTTAGTTATAGAAATATTAGAAATGTTATAGAAATGTTAGTTATATATATAGAAATGTTAGAAATTTTAGAATTAGTTTTAGTTAGATGAATTAGATTAATGTCAAATTGTTAGAATTTGCATATAGAATTTTAGTTATCACAATCCAATCATTTAAAAAATGTTACTTTTTGCGAGCATATAGTATTTGTTCTCGACGATGCCCGGCCCGCATCCTCGCCGTCGACCCGTTCGTGACGACGTCCGGCTGACCCATGTCCGGGATTGGGCTCCGCCGGGCTGGCACTGGGAGGTGCTACCTGGAGGGGCGCGGCGCTTGGTGAGGAACCCGGCCTCGGGTCCCGTCGTCGACCCTGATCTCCTTTGGTGGCGTTCGCGTGGGCCACATTCGGTGCAGAGGGAGCCGGCCCTGCCGGAGGTGGTGCGTCGTCGTGTCATGGAGGAGGACGAGCACGTCCATCGCTACATGGCTGCTATGGACGTCAGGTTCTCCAATACCTGGCAGGTTCTTTGGGCAGATGACCGGAGATATGATCCTGTGATGGTTCCTTGTCTTTGGGTGTCCACCGCCCGCGCCCCAGGAACCGCGAGTGGCCTAGATTCTTCTATAGTATTCGATATTTATTAGCTACCTAGCCAGTGATGTATTCGAGATTATATATTATTCGAGACGATGTATTCGAGATTATATATTATTCGAGACGATGCATATTATGTACTATATGATTCAGTTTTTCCTTATTGATTGCATCCATGCATTGTAATTTGAATACTAAATTGTTTTATATTTCTTTTGTATTAGTTAAATAAAAGCTATGGCGGACAATACCGGTAGAGAGGGAGAAGAGGCCCTGTTCGAGATCATACGCAGCCCTAGCAGGCCAGATGATCTGAATGAAGCAAATGACGGCTCCCAATATCTGAACAATACTGGGGAGGGTGATGATAAGATATTCGATCTCGACGACCGAGCTGATGAAGTCATGAACTATGATTATGATTATGATGACGCAGACAATGATTATGATGACGAATACAATGTTGATCTTGAAATAACAAAGACTACCGGCGAGGTATATTTATATAAGCAGGCATCTAGTGATCATCACATGTTTTTTTATTTGAAGATATATTAACGAATCGATCTTTCTTCTTTCAGCCCTCCGGATCGAGCAAATCTGCTTCTACAGGCAGCAGGACAAAGCGCGGCCCGGGCAAAAAGTTGAAGGAGGGTGTAAAGTACAACATCGATTCCATCAAAGCTAGTGGCGAACCCCTCACGCCTAAGAACATTGCGAAGAAGTTTGTTCGTCAGTGCGGAGTTCTTGTGAAGGACCAACTCCCGATCTCCATTCAAGAATGGGAAGAGCCAAAAACTAAACGCCCAGATGTTACTTGGGTCGACGACAGAGCAAAACAAAAGCTTTGGGAATCTCTGATGGAACATTTCACCCTACCAGATTATTTCACTGATGCAGATGTGCAGAAAGTCAAGGACGCTGCTCTTAAGAAGATGGCAATTGCATTCAACACCCACAAGAAAACTGTATGGGCCAACTACCTCGCTGCAGAAAGGAAGACTCCAGAATTCAAGGGAACACTGGAGAAGCAAAGAGAACACTGGCCCGCTTTCGTGAAATTCAAGGAATCAGAATTATCTAAGGAACGGTCAAGAAAAAACAAGGCCAATGCCGCAAAAAAAGACGCGGTTCCATAGGCTGGGTCCAGGTGGCTACGCGGTGGCAATGCCTAAGTGGGATAAGTCTGAGCAAGAGATGGAGGATGCAGGGGTCACTCCGGTTACTAGGAGCTGCCCCCCCAGGTGCAGAACTTGGTTCTATGCGCATGGGGGGTGTTGGACCCGAAGACAGGCCTGGTTTCGAAGAAGGCAAGTCTAAAAGGAGCAGAACAAAAGTTACTTGACGCAATAGAAGATGCTCGAAAGGGGGTGTTCACGCCCAACAGAGAGAACGACGAGCTTACACGCGCCCTGGGAAATCCTGAACACCCGGGAAGAACACGAGGCAAGGGCGTTATTCCCTGGTATGAGGGCTTTTCGGAATGGAACGACGACTACAGGACCCGTGCAAGAAAGAAGATGGAGGAGGAGAAGAAGAGGAAGCTGGAGGAGGAGCAGAGGAAGCAGGACGCGGAATGCCTTCAAGGCCTAGAAGCAAGGCATGCAGACTTGGCACTCAAATTCCAGCAGCAGCAGCAGCAGCAGATCGACTCACTTAGCCAGGAAAGGGGGTCTCAGCAGCGGCAGCAGCAAGCGGATGATCATCCAGCATTGGATAGCACCGTCCCATCCATGCCGAGAAGCAGCGTTGGTTCCGCCCCGGGCGACGCACTGCTGGATACATACCCTGTGGATGACATCATAGAGAACACTAACTGTGAGCTACACTTCAAAATGAAGAACATATCCATGAAGGTGGCGGACGCCGTTGCTTTTACAATTACCCCCGAAGCAACCTTCCATTGCGCCCCGATTCCAGCGGGCTATGCTCATGTCTTGGTTGATGAGGTGGTGGACCCATATTCGGGGCTAGAGCTTGACATTCCTGGAGGTGACGACGAGCACACACTGGGAGAGGCCATACATCGTATCATCCTATGGAGAAAGGATTGCACCATCTTTCGAAGTCCACCGACATCGCGTCTGCCGACTCCTCCTCGAAGTCCACCACCGTGTCAGCAGACTCCCGCTCCTCCAAGTCCACGAACGCGTGAGTAGACTCCTGCTTCAAGTCCGGCACAGCGTCAGGCCACTCCTCCTGTTTCAAGTTTGACACCGTGTCAGGCCACACCTCCTGCTTCAAGTCCGGCACAGCGTCAGGCCACACCTCCTGCTTCAAGTCCGACACCGTGTCAGGCCACACCTCCTGCTTCAAGTCCGGCACAGCGTCAGGCCACTCCTCCTGCTCCAACTAAGCCACGTCAGCCGTCTCCGCCGCCTAAGCAATCGCAGAAGAGACACGCCGCAGCTATGGTGCATAGCGGTACGAGTCGAGGTAGTACAGAAAGTACAGGCGGAGACAAGCGATATAAATATGGTCCAAGCAGCCTCGCTCCTCTTCCTCAGAGGCCTTACGACATGACCGAGGAGCAAAACGATGCAATAGTGCGGCCCGAAGTGGACGCTCATTTTCGACCGAAACCGGCAACGCCGCCGAGGGAGAAAGTGCCTGAGGAAAAGATTGACCACTTCATTCGTATGGCTAGACCACCAGCTCCCAAGCCTGTTGACTCAGACTATGAGCGCCAAATCAGGAAGGCACATCGAGCACGACTACAGAAAGAAGCGAGCTCGAGCTCGAGCCAACAAGCAGCTGTCAAAAAATGCGGGAAAACCGTTCCCCAGCTGGGAGAACAGGCGGCGCAATCGACCCCCCCGCTTGTTGTGCCAACAACACATGAGAGTACGCGCGCCCAATATTATTGTGGGCAAACCGTTTACGTTCCCGAGCTGGGCGATGTGGTAATAACCGAGGAGCATATACAGGCTGAAATGCTCAAGATCACGGTTGGACAACTCCTCGATATCGAGCCCATGTCTCCGCTTAGAGAGGAGGAAATAAAATGGAAATATGTCCGGGGCCAACCTTTGGTCGAGCCCGAGGAGGTCAAGAACCTCCCAACGAGAATGTATGAATTGCATGATTGGTACATGAAAATTACCAAGATTTCCAATCGAGAGGCCCTCATGGTGCAAGTCGAGGAAGATCGTTACTTCAATAAGAAAGCTCAGTCCGTTGAGTATTCAGAACTATTTCAGTTATTCAATCAAGATGCACTCGACAAATCTATCGTTAGTTGCTATTGTTTGTAAGTGATTTCTTTCTGTAATTTAAGTCTCAAGCTAGCTCTAGTGCTCATTGATTGATCATTAATTACCTGTAATTATATATCCTCACTATATATTCTTTTCTGTGGTATTATGCAGGATGAAGATGTATGAAATGAAAAAAGCTGGACGCTATGGCATTGGGTTCATTGACCCAAATACCGTTAATGAATACACATGGAAATTGGAATGGTGTAGACAAGATGTAGAGAAAAACATGGTAGAGTTCTTGAAGCGCCTCAATAGCAATGAAGATATACTACTTCCTTACAACTTTGAGTGAGTCACACTGTCTTGTACTACAAATTCTGTTTTAGCTTACTAGCTCGATGTTAATAAGTGTATAGGGTTTAGGGTTATAGTTGATTAGTGTTATGCACATGCCCGCTTAATTAATACATGCAAATGTATGCGCATGCAGCTTCCACTGGATCTTGTTAGACATTAAAGTTGACGAAGGAAAAGTTGAAGTACTGGACTCACTACTTAAAAAAGATAGTGACTACAGCATTGTAACGCCCACGATGCGGCTATATCTCCCACGTGTCGAGGCACGACTTAGAGGCATAACCGCATAGTGGTTTTGTCGCAAGAAGGGTCATCTTCATACAATCCCATGTAATGAACAAGAATGGGATAAAGAGTTGGCTTACAATCGCCACTTCACACAATACATAAATATAATTCATACATCATCCAAAATACACACATAGACCGACTACGGTCAAGATCCAAATGAAAATAAGATAACCCCAAATGCTAGATCCCCGATCGTCCCAACTGGGCTCCACTACTGATCATCAGGAAAAGACACATAGTAACGACCACGTTCCTCATCGAACTCCCACTTGAGATCGATCCCATCATCTGCACTGGCATCGTCGGCACCTGCAACTGTTTTGGTAGAATCTGTGAGTCACGGGGACTCAACAATCTCACACCCGCGAGATCAAGACTATTTAAGCTTATAGGAAAGGATGGTGTAATGAGGTGGAGCTGCAGCAGGCAATAAGCATATATGGTGGCTAACCCACGCAGAAGAGAGCGAGAAGAGAAGCAACGGAACGGTCGTCATCTAGTAATGACCAAGAAGTCATCCTGAACTCCTATTTACGTCATACATAACTCAAATCGTGTTCACTTCCCGGACTCCGCCGAGAAGAGACCATCACGGCTACACACGCAGTTGATGTATTTTAACTGGGTCAAGTGACAAGTTCTCTACAACCGGACATTAACAAATTCCCATCTGCCTCATAACTGCGGGCACGGCTTTCGAAAGATATTACCCTGCAGGGGTGTCCCAACTTAGCCCATCATAAGCTCTCACGGTCAACGAAGGATAAACCTTCTCCTGGAAAGACCCGATCAG
Organism: Triticum aestivum; assembly: GCF_018294505.1. Lineage (NCBI taxonomy): Eukaryota > Viridiplantae > Streptophyta > Magnoliopsida > Poales > Poaceae > Triticum > Triticum aestivum. The sequence continues at coordinate 542,470,582 of NC_057802.1, forward strand.
TCTCGGAATCCCGGTTTACAAGACATTTCGACAATGGTAAAACAAGACCAGCAAAGCCACCCGAATGTGCCGACAAATCCCGATAGGAGCTGCACATATCTCGTTCTCAGGGTACACCGGATGGGCAAGACGTCGGGTTGGCATAGACCTTGGTTGCCCAGGGGGCGCCGGACATCGCCCAGTTTGGGCCAGCACTCGAAGGAGCACTGGTCCGGGGGTTAAAATAAAGATGACCCTCGGGCTCGCGAAAACCCGGGGGAAAAGGCTTAGGTGGCAAATGGTAAAACCAAGGTTGGGCCTTGCTGGAGGAGTTTTATTCAAGGTGAACTATCAAGGGGGTCCCATAAATCACCCAACCGCGTAAGGAACGCAAACTCAAGGAACATAATACCGGTAAGAAAGAAACTAGGGCGGCCAGAGTGGAACAAAACACCAGGCATAAGGCCGAGCCTTCCACACTTTACCAAATATATATAGATGCATTAATTAAATAAGAGATATTGTGATATCCCAACATATCCATGTTCCAACATGGAACCAACTTCAACTTCACCTGCAACTAGCAACACTATAAGAAGGGCTGAGCAAAAGCGGTAACTTAGCCAAACAACGGTTTGCTAGGAAAGGATGGTTAGAGGCTGACATGGCAATATGGGAGACATGATATAGCAAGTGATAGAAAGCACATCATGGCAATAGAACGAACAACTAGCAAAGCAAAGATAGAAGTGATTTCGAGGGGTGGTCATCTTGCCTGCAAGGTTCTCAGAGTTGTCGAAAGCTTGATCCTCGTAAGCGTACTCAAGAGGTTCCTCGTTCACGAACTCGTCTCCTGGCTCTACCCAAGACAAGAACACAAGCAACGGAACCACAATCAATCACGAGAAATGCACAAGCAACATGATGCAAAACATGCATGATATGCAAGATATGATATGCGGTGCATATGCGTGCTCCGGAAGGAAAATTATGAACAAGGCAGTAACTTGGCAAACCAAGCATGCCACTGGAAAGATGAGATGATTTCGATCGAAATCGATATAAAGATCACCGGAAACGGATGCACGGTTTGCAAATGGCAAGCAAAACAAGAATGACACGAATCTGCGATTAACAGCATGATAGCACTTAGAATGCAACAAGTAACAATGCTACAGCACTCCAACATAGCAACAAAGCATATGGCAGTAATCTACAGGAGATGCTTGACAAAAGATGAACACTGAGCTATGGCTAGTTCACAACATAACAAGCTCAAACAAGCATGGCAAAAGTGCAAAAGATATGATGGCAACCATGTAAACATAGCAAGTTTCGTTATCAGGTTTCAGACTTAGCAGAAAACAAAGCATGGCAGAAACAATAATATGTAGGCCTCTTTGTGAGCTTGATTCACTCACCACAAAGCAATGAATGACAAAACAAGCATACCTACAGCAAGATGGCATGTTTATGAAGCTAACCACGGCAAGAACAAATACATAGCATGTATGGATCAACTACAACAAGCTTGGCAAAATTGCATATTATGTTAAGAATCTGCCAGAAATATTTTATAGCAAAAGTAGAGCAAGATTGAGTCATGCTATGGCACTCCATAATTGAAAAAAATTGCAGGAATGGATCAATTACAACAATATCTACAAAACATCCTTACTGAACATCTCCAAAATATACATGAATCTCTCTGTAGCATCAAGTTTACATGGCAACAAAATAACAGCAGACAAAGATAGAGAAATCGCCAAGTCCCTGAAATCAGAAACATTACGGAGCCTAGTTTGCATGCTTGTGCTAGTCACCATAGAGATCAAAAAAATACATGGCATACACCCTTGGAAAGATGGCATGGCATACAACAAAACACATGCAGAGCTCATGCCCATGAGATGCACAGATTAAATGATACAAAAATGACAAATCTCCAAGTTCTGCTAAGAACCAGCAGATAACAGCAACTAGCACTCTTTCAACAGAGATTTGGGCATCAAGATGGCCTCTAATGAACATGGTGCAATTTAACAAAATGTAGAGCATCACGAGGCGAACAATTTGATATATTACACGCGCGAAACGGAGCTATATGCAGAGAGTTATGATGCTATGAACATGGGCACGTTTTGTAAAAATAAAATGACAGGATTTTCGGGGAACGGGGAAAAGTCAACCTCGCGGTTACTGTAGATCTGGATCGGGGATGAACTCGGGCTTGGGCTCCAGCCGTCGGAGTGGAGGAAGAGGAGGCGGGCGGCGACCTGAGGGAGAGGAGGCGACGCGGGCTCCGGCGGAGGGAGGAGGCGGCGGGGCCTCGGGGCCGGCGACGGCGATGGCCGCCGCCGGCGGCGGCGAAGACAAGGC
>NC_057802.1:542473375-542484270 GCF_018294505.1 Triticum aestivum
CAGCCCGGGCTGCGGCGGGCGCGGTGGAGATGGCCACGTGGCAGCGCGCCACTGGTCCGGGTCGGCGGCGCGAAATGTCCGGCCGGCGGCGGACGCGTCCGGCGGAACGGAGGGAAGTTGCTAGGGTTTCGTCTGCGAGAAATTTCGGGAGGGATGCAAATATATAGCTAGAGGGAGCTAGGAGAGTCCAAATGAGGTGTGGTTTTCGCCCACACGATCGTGATCGAACGACCTAGAGCATGGAAGAGAGTTTGGTGGGTTTTGGGCTGTTTAAAGAGGGGGTTTTTGCTGGAAGACACAGATGGACTATGTGGATGCCCGGTTAACCGTTGGAGTACCAAACGACCTCCAAATGGAACGAAACTTGACCGGTGGTCTCCGGGTGGTATACCAAGGCCACTTGACAAGCCTCGGTCCATTCCGAGAATGTTTGACACCCGCACATGAAAGAAAACAAGAGGGGTGCACCGGAGGAGATGGGAGCGCCGGATTGCAAAACGGACAACGGGGAAAATGCTCGGATGCATGAGACGAACACGTATGCAAATGCAATGCGCATGATGACATGATATGAAATCCATGACATGGACAAAATGCAAAACGAAAAACAAAACCCGACCACGAGGGAATATCATAACACATAGCCAAAAATGGCAAGAGTTGGAGTTACAAATATGGAAAGTTACATCCGGGGTGTTACAACACTCCACCACTACGAGAGGATCTCGTCCCGAGATCTAGGACTGAAAGAACTCCGGATATTCGGAACGGAGATGGTCCTCGCGTTCCCATGTGGCTTCCCGGTCGGAATGGTGCGACCACTTCACTTTCAGGAATTTGATTGACTTGTTGCGAGTCTTGCGCTCAGTTTCTTCAAGAATAGCAACGGGGTGCTCATGATAAGACAGATCTTCTTGGAGGTCAATCTCTTCGAAGTTGATAGTGCGCTCAGGCGTCTTGAAGCACTTGCGGAGTTGTGACACGTGGAACACATCGTGCACGTTCGCGAAGTTGGAAGGAAGCTCAAGTTGATAGGCGAGGTCGCCTCTTTTGCCAATGATCTTGAAAGGACCCACGTATCTAGGGGCAAGCTTCCCTTTGATACCGAAGCGACGAGTGCCTTTCATTGGAGAGACGCGGAGGTAGACATGATCTCCGATCTCGAAGGCCAAATCACGATGCTTACTATCATAGTAACTCTTCTGGCGCGATTGCGCGGCTTTGAGATTATCACGTATGACTTTACACATGTCTTCAGCTTCTGTGATTAAGTCATTGCCAAGAAGTTGGCGTTCACCAGTCTCTGACCAATTGAGAGGAGTACGGCACTTTCTGCCATAGAGAATCTCGAATGGGGCCTTGCCCGAACTTGCTTGGAAGCTGTTGTTGTAGGAGAATTCGGCATATGGAAGACAATCTTCCCATTTCATGCCAAAGGAAATGACACAAGCCTTGAGCATATCTTCAAGAATTTGATTGACTCGCTCGACTTGGCCACTAGTTTGAGGATGGAAAGCTGTGCTGAAGCGAATGTTGGTGCCCATGGCCTTCTGGAAGGAGTCCCAAAACTTAGAGGTGAAGATGCTTCCACGATCTGAAGAAATCAATTGTGGAATGCCATGCAAGGAGACAATTCTGGAGGTGTATAGCTCTGCCAACTGAGCTGTTGTGATAGATTCTTTGATTGGAAGGAAATGAGCCACTTTAGAAAGCTTGTCGATGACAACGAAGATAGCATCATTTCCGCGCTTGGACTTTGGAAATCCAGTCACGAAGTCCATTTCGATATGATCAAACTTCCACTCTGGGATAGCAAGAGGTTGAAGGAGACCAGCTGGTCGTTGGTGTTCTACTTTCACTCTTCGACAGACATCACATTCATTCACGAATTGAGCGATTTCTCGCTTCATTCGAGTCCACCAATACGACTGGTTGAGGTCATGGTACATCTTCGTACTTCCAGGATGAATGGACAGGAGAGAATTGTGTGCCTCGTTCATAATGACTTTCCTTAGATCACCTTTAGGAACCACAATCCCGTCCTCAAAGAACAAAGTGTCTCTGTTATCAATGCGATAGCACTTGTATTTGGAAAGGCCCTTGTCGATACCACGTTTCACCTTCTTCACCATGTCATCAAGGAGTTGTGCCTCACAAATTTGATCTTCCAAAGTAGGAGAGACTATGAGGTTGGCAAGAAAGCCTTGAGGAACAACTTCGAGATTCAGCTTGCGGAAAGCTTCACAAAGATCCGGTTGGAATGGCTTGAGAATTAAGCTGTTGCAATAAGCCTTCCTGCTCAAAGCATCTGCAATGACATTGGCCTTGCCTGGAGTATATTCAATACTCGGATTGTACTCTTGAATCATTTCGACCCATCGAGTCTGCCTGAGGTTGAGGTTGGGCTGAGTGAAGATGTACTTGAGACTCTTGTGATCGGTGAAAATGTCCACTTGTCTTCCCAACAAGAGATGTCTCCACGTTATTAATGCATGGACAACTGCCGCCAACTCAAGATCGTGAGTGGGGTAGTTCTTTTCGTTGGGCTTCAACTGACCAGAGGTATAGGCCACAACTTTCTTCTCTTGCATTAACACAGCACCGAGACCTTGGAGAGAAGCATCACAGAAAACTTCAAATGGCTTGGATTCATCAGGAGGAGTTAAGACAGGAGCTGTCACGAGTTTCTCTTTGAGAGTGTTGAAAGCAACATCACACTCAGGAGACCAGACATACTTCACATGCTTCTGGAGGAGGTTGGAAAGAGGCTTTGCAATCTTAGAGAAATTCTCAACGAATCTTCGGCAATAGCTTGCAAGACCGAGAAAACTGCGGAGCTGCTTGACATTCTGAGGAGGTTCCCAATTCACAATTGCGGACACCTTCTCGGGATTAACAGCGATGCCCTTGGCAGAGATGATGTGACCAAGGAAAAGAACTTCATCGAGCCAAAACTCACATTTGGAGAACTTCGCATAGAATTGGTACTCCCTGAGCTTGTCGAGCACCAATCGCAAATGTTTGGCATGATCCTTCTTATTCTTGGAGAAGACCAAGATATCATCGAGATACACCAGGACGAATTCATTGGTATAGGGGTTGAAGATGAAATTCATCATCCGAGAGAATACTGGAGGAGCATTGACAAGGCCGAAAGACACGACAGTATATTCATAAGAACCAAAACTTGTTCTGAATGCTGTCTTGGGGATATCTTCTTCACGAATGCGAATCTGATGATAACCCATACGGAGGTCAAGCTTGGAGAATACTTTGGCACCTTTGAGTTGCTCGAATAGCTCATTGATGTTGGGAAGTGGATACTTGTTCTTGATTGTCTTCTTGTTCAATGGACGGTAGTCGACACAAAGTCGGTCCGTGCCATCCTTCTTCTTTACAAAAAGAATACCACAACCCCATGGAGATGAACTCGGTCTGATCAAACCCAGACGCTCTTGTTCATCGAGCTGTTTCTTCAATTCCTTCAGCTCGTTGGGTCCAAGCTTGTATGGACGCTTGCAAACGGGTTCAGTGCCAGGCTCTAGATCGATAACGAACTCAACTGGCCGGTGAGGGGGCATACCCGGAAGCTCTTCTGGAAAGACATCTTGATACTCACAAATGACTGGAATTTGAGAGATGGCATTCAATTCGCCCTTCTCATTGAGAGAAAAAAACCGAATGGTTTCATCACGAGCGGCATAAATAAACACATCCTCAGAAGAGTGTGTCAATTGAATTTCCCTGGCAGCACAATCAAGTTGAGCTTTGTGCTTAGAAAGCCAGTCCATCCCGAGAATTAGATCAATATCCGAGTCACCAAGAACCATTGGGGAAGACGGAAATTTATAATTGCCCATCTTGATAGAAACATCGGGAGCCATCATTTTGGTATTCATGAATAAACCCGGAGAGGAAACCGCTATCGGCTTAGGCAGATCAACAGTATGCAAATTGTTCATGGGTGCAAAAGGTCTTGATATGAAAGAAATAGATGCACCAGTATCAAAAAGAACTTTTGCAAGAATATCATTAACTGGAAGATTACCCATTATCACATGAGTAGATTCCTCCGCTTGAGATGCATTCATCATGTTCACCTTTGCAGACTTTGGATTATGCTTGACCACTGCATTGCTGGAAGATCTGACAGGAGGAGGAGGAGGCAGACTCCTTTGGTTGAAGCACTTGTTAGCATAGTGACCTTTCTGCTGACACGTGTTGCAAGTCACCTCTGAGAGTGGACGAATTCATTGGTATAGGGGTTGAAGATGAAATTCATCATCCGAGAGAATACTGGAGGAGCATTGACAAGGCCGAAAGACACGATAGTATATTCATAAGAACCAAAACTTGTTCTGAATGCTGTCTTGGGAATATCTTCTTCACGAATGCGAATCTGATGATAACCCATACGGAGGTCAAGCCTAGAGAATACTTTAGCACATTTGAGTTGCTCGAATAGCTCATTGATGTTGGGAAGTGGATATTTGTTCTTGATTGTCTTCTTGTTCAATGGTCGGTAGTCGACACAAAGTCGGTCCGTGCCATCCTTCTTCTTTACAAAAAGAACACCACAACCCCATGGAGATGAACTCGGTCTGATCAAACCCAGACGCTCTTGTTCATCGAGCTGTTTCTTCAATTCCTTCAGCTCGTTGGGTCCAAGCTTGTATGGACGCTTGCAAACGGGTTCAGTGTCTGGCTCAAGATCGATAACGAACTCAACTGGCCGGTGAGGAGGCATACCCGGAAGCTCTTCTGGAAAGACATCTTGGTACTCACAAACGACTGGAATTTGAGAGATGGCATTCAATTCGCCCTTCTCATTGAGAGAAAAAAACCGAATGGTTTCATCACGAGCGGCATAAATAATCACATCCTCAGAAGAGTGTGTCAATTGAATTTCCCTGGCAGCACAATCAAGCTGAGCCTTGTGCTTAGAAAGCCAGTCCATCCCGAGAATAAGATCAATATCCGAGTCACCAAGAACAACTGGAGAAGACAGAAATTTATAGTTTCCCATCTTGATGGAAACATCCGGAACCATAGAGCTTGCGTTCATGAATTTACCCGGAGAGACAACTGATAACGGTCTAGGCAAATCTTGATAAACCAACTCATGCTTAAATGCAAAAGGTCTTGATATGAAAGAAAGCGATGCACCAGTATCAAAAAGAACTTTTGCAGGAATATCATTAACAGGAAGATTACCCATTATCACATCAGTAGATTCCTCCGCTTGAGCTGCATTCATCATGTTCACCTTTGCAGACTTTGGATTATGCTTGACCACTGCATTGCTGGAAGATCTGACAGGAGGAGGAGGCGGAAGGCGCCTTTGGTTGAAGCACTTGTTAGCATAGTGACCTTTCTGCTGACACTTGTTGCAAGTCACCTCTGAGAGTGGACGATGATAAGGAGCATTGGACTTTGGAGCTTGATTCTGAGACTTGTTCTGATAGCCAGAGTTGGAAGAGTTGGAAGAACCATGGCCACCTTTGTTCTTCTGCTGGTAAGGCTGACGAAACGGAGGAGGAGGAGGCAACCAGAACTTCTGTTGCTTAGCTGCCACAAGTGAGGAAGAAGAAGACTGAACTGCGTCTCTGACTCTCTTCTTAGAAGCCTCACACTTGAGCTGAGCAGCCTCTTGCTTCAGTGCCATGTTATAGAATTGATCAAACTGAGTAGGCTCAACAAGAACGAGAGCTAACTGCAGATCCTCTTTGAGGCCACCTCTGAAGTGATAGATCATGCTCTTTTCATCAGGAATGTCTTGTTTAGCGAAGTGAGCAAGTTTCTGAAACTGGATGTTGTATTGATACACAGACATGTTGCCTTGCTTGAGATTGCGGAACTCCTCACGCTTGCTCTCAACAACACTTTGTGGAATGTGGTGCGCTTTGAAGTCCCGACAGAAGTCAGTCCAAGTGATCACACGACCTCCTCTGGAATCTTTGTATTGTTGATACCAATCAGCAGCTTGGTCCTTGAGCTGAAAAGAAGCGAACTTGACATAGTCCTCAGTCCTGATATTGCTACATTCAAAATGCTTGTTGATGTCCACGAGCCAAGCATCGGCATCCGTGGCCTCGGCACAGTAGCTGAAAGACTTGGGCTGATTTGCGAGAAACTGGTTGAGGATAGCGAAGTGAGGCTGATTGTTGCCTTGACCTTGATTGCCTTGATTGCCTTGCCCTTGGGTGCGTTCTTGCAAGAGCTGCAGAATCATCTGAGCATTGGCGTTGGTGGCTGCCATGATAGCTTGCCATGCCTCCGGAGGCGGAGGTGGTGGCGGAGGGTTCGCTTGACTCCCTTCATTGTGATCCGGATTCTGACGCGTTGGCGGAGCCATCCTGAAGAGGGTGACATCCGTTAGCATCTTGATAGACAAGTAGATAAGTAGGATCAACGGATAGAAATTGCAACATATAGTCTTCACAATAAACATTCGAACGAGGATGAACGAATGAATTCCATAGTAAATCATCACACTTCCATAAGTTGAGTAAAGCCACTTGAAAAAGATATGGAATCAACATCTGACTACGAAGCAACTCGAATACCACAATTCAAAACAAAACAAAGTATTGGCTTGCAGAATAAGCCGGAACAAACATATGATAGAGATTTCGTCCGAAGTTTTCGTGGTGGGGCCCACACGGGCTCAATCGTACAGCACCATCATGTACAAGGCTGTGCACATGACATACGAAGCGTCCCCGAGTCGGCATAGCCAAGGACTCTTTAAGACACTACGAGACCACTGTAAAACCAACCGTGGAAAGGAGGACCACTAGACGTCGAACCCCAATCTCATATCATGTGTCTGTTGGAAAGATATCCTAAGGCTACTTGAATTCCCACTTATAAACTCCCGAAACTTTCTGGTTATGCAATCTGGTGTTGGGGATACAGGGGACACAAAATATATCACCCAAACTAGCAATCCCTAGATCCAGCTGTATCCATCCGTCAACACATAACCAAGAACCCTTCGGAAATCGTTTACCTCGACCTTCGAAAAGCATCCGTTATACAAGTTATGGCAATACTCCCAAACTGCCGCCCCAGTACTGGGTGGCGTCGAGGTGATCTCACCAGCAACTGCATAAAAGAGATTTCGATGTCGGCGAAACTCAGGTATTCCAGAACTGCAACGATAAAATTGTGACGACAACACCTCGGAGCTCAACTCCCCGGGACACTGCCACAACCCCTAAATGTCAGGAGGCACCAAGAACAATGTTCTCGTCACAAAACCATCGGAACGATTCCAAGATACCCGCGTGATCCTAAATTTTTTTTAGTGAAATTTGAGGAGAGAAAAGTCAAAACTTCTACGTCAGGAGACCTCACCAGAGCGACGAAGGGACTGAGGAGTAAAAAAATCCTACTCTCCGATATATATAATCCTAAGACTCAAAACATTTTTGTTCTAGACTCAACAACGCCAGTGATTCGATCTAGCAGGGGGCTCCTAAGTCGGGGATGGCTCTGATTACCAACTTGTAACGCCCACGATGCGGCTATATCTCCCACGTGTCGAGGCACGACTTAGAGGCATAACCGCATAGTGGTTTTGTCGCAAGAAGGGTCATCTTCACACAATCCCATGTAATGAACAAGAATGGGATAAAGAGTTGGCTTACAATCGCCACTTCACACAATACATAAATATAATTCATACATCATCCAAAATACACACATAGACCGACTACGGCCAAGATCCAAATGAAAATAAGATAACCCCAAATGCTAGATCCCCGGTCGTCCCAACTGGGCTCCACTACTGATCATCAGGAAAAGACACATAGTAACGACCATGTTCCTCATCGAACTCCCACTTGAGATCGATCCCATCATCTGCACTGGCATCGTCGGCACCTGCAACTGTTTTGGTAGAATCTGTGAGTCACGGGGACTCAACAATCTCACACCTACGAGATCAAGACTATTTAAGCTTATAGGAAAGGATGGTGTAATGAGGTGGAGCTGCAGCAGGAAATAAGCATATATGGTGGCTAACCCACGCAGAAGAGAGCGAGAAGAGAAGCAACGGAACGGTCGTCATCTAGTAATGTCCAAGAAGTGATCCTGAACTCCTACTTACGTCATACATAACTCAAACTGTGTTCACTTCCCGGACTCCGCCGAGAAGAGACCATCACGGCTACACACGCAGTTGATGTATTTTAACTAGGTCAAGTGACAAGTTCTCTACAACCGGACATTAACAAATTCCCATCTGCCTCATAACCGCGGGCACGGCTTTCGAAAGATATTACCCTGCAGGGGTGTCCCAACTTAGCCCATCATAAGCTCTCACGGTCAACGACGGATAAACCTTCTCCCGGAAAGACCCGATCAGTCTCGGAATCCCGGTTTACAAAACATTTCGACAATGGTAAAACAAGACCAGCAAAGCCACCCGAATGTGCCGACAAATCCCGATAGGAGCTGCACATATCTCGTTCTCAGGGCACACCGGATGGGCAAGACGTCGGGTTGGCATAGACCCTGGTTGCCCAGGGGGCGCCGGGCATCGCCCAGTTTGGGCCAGCACTCGAAGGAGCACTGGTCCGGGGGTTAAAATAAAGATGACCCTCGGGCTCGCGAAAACCCGGGGGAAAAGGCTTAGGTGGCAAATGGTAAAACCAAGGTTGGGCCTTGCTGGAGGAGTTTTATTCAAGGCGAACTGTCAAGGGGGTCCCATAAACCACCCAACCGCGTAAGGAACGCAAACTCAAGGAACATAATACCGGTAAGACAGAAACTAGGGCGGCCAGAGTGGAACGAAACACCAGGCATAAGGCCGAGCCTTCCACACTTTACCAAATATATATAGATGCATTAATTAAATAAGAGATATTGTGATATCCCAACATATCCATGTTCCAACATGGAACCAACTTCAACTTCACCTGCAACTAGCAACACTATAAGAAGGGCTGAGCAAAAGCGGTAACTTAGCCAAACAACGGTTTGCTAGGAAAGGATGGTTAGAGGCTGACATGGCAATATGGGAGACATGATATAGCAAGTGATAGAAAGCACATCATGGCAATAGAACGAACAACTAGCAAAGCAAAGATAGAAGTGATTTCGAGGGGTGGTCATCTTGCCTGCAAGGTTCTCAGAGTTGTCGAAAGCTTGATCCTCGTAAGCGTACTCAAGAGGTTCCTCGTTCACGAACTCGTCTCCTGGCTCTACCCAAGACAAGAACACAAGCAACGGAACCACAATCAATCATGAGAAATGCACAAGCAACATGATGCAAAACATGCATGATATGCAAGATATGATATGCGGTGCATATGCGTGCTCCGGAAGGAAAATTATGAACAAGGCAGTAACTTGGCAAACCAAGCATGCCACTGGAAAGATGAGATGATTTCGGTCGAAATCGATATAAAGATCACCGGAAACGGATGCACGGTTTGCAAATGGCAAGCAAAACAAGAATGACACGAATCTGCGATTAACAGCATGATAGCACTTAGAATGCAACAAGTAACAATGCTACAGCACTCCAACATAGCAACAAAGCATATGGCAGTAATCTACAGGAGATGCTTGACAAAAGATGAACACTGAGCTACGGCTAGTTCACAACATAACAAGCTCAAACAAGCATGGCAAAAGTGCAAAAGATAACAGGTGCACAGACTTGGTGAAATTACTGGACATGGCAGAAAACAGCATCAGGTAGCAATGTTCAGAGCGCGAAATCAACATGCTACAGGAACTTAACATGGCAAAACAAGGCATGGCAGTATTCTACTAAATGCATATGACAAAAGTCCCTTACTGACCATAAGCCAAAAGGACCAGAAGATATGATGGCAACCATGTAAACATAGCAAGTTTCGTTATCAGGTTTCAGACTTGGCAGAAAACAAAGCATGGCAGAAACAATAATATGTAGGCCTCTTTGTGAGCTTGATTCACTCACCACAAAGCAATGAATGACAAAAAAAGCATATCTACAGCAAGACGGCATGTTTATGAAGCTAACGACGGCAAGAACAAATACATAGCATGTATGGATCAACTACAACAAGCTTGGCAAAATTGCATAGTATGTTAAGAATCTGCCAGAAATATTTTATAGCAAAAGGAGAGCAAGATTGAGTCATGCTATGGCACTCCATAATTGAAAAAAATTGCAGGAATGGATCAATTACAACAATATCTACAAAACATCCTTACTGAACATCTCCAAAATATACATGAATCTCTCTGTAGCATCAAGTTTACATGGCAACAAAATAACAGCAGACAAAGATAGAGAAATCGCCAAGTCCCTGAAATCAGAAACATTACGGAGCCTAGTTTGCATGCTTGTGCTAGTCACCACAGAGATCAAAAAAATACATGGCATACACCCTTGGAAAGATGGCATGGCATACAACAAAACACATGCAGAGCTCATGCCCATGAGATGCACAGATTAAATGATACAAAAATGACAAATCTCCAAGTTCTGCTAAGAACCAGCAGATAACAGCAACTAGCACTCTTGCAACAGAGATTTGGGCATCAAGATAGCCTCTAACGAACATGGTGCAATTGTACAAAATGTAGAGCATCACGAGGCGAACAATTTGACATATTACACACGTGAAACAGAGCTATATGGAGAGAGTTATGATGCTATGAACATGGGCACTTTTTGTAAAAATAAAATGACAGGATTTTCGGGGAACGGGGAAAAGTCAACCTCGCGGTTACTGTAGATCTGGATCGGGGATGAACTCGGGCTTGGGCTCCAGCCGTCGGAGTGGAGGAAGAGGAGGCGGGCGGCGACCTAAGGGAGAGGAGGCGACGCGGGCTCCGGCGGAGGGAGGAGGCGGCGGGGCCTCGAGGCCGGCGACGGCGATGGACGCCGCCGA
>NC_057802.1:542485249-542528408 GCF_018294505.1 Triticum aestivum
AGATGGCCACGTGGCAGCGCGCCACTGGTCCGGGGCGGCGGCGCGAAATGTCCGGCCGGCGGCGGACGCGTCCGGCGGCGCGGAGGGAAGTTGCTAGGGTTTCGTGTGCGAGAAATTTCGGGAGGGATGCAAATATATAGCTAGAGGGAGTTAGGAGTGTCCAAATGAGGTGCGGTTTTCGCCCACACGGTCGTGATCGAACGACCTAGAGCATGGAAGAGAGTTTGGTGGGTTTTGGGCTGTTTAAAGAGGGGTTTTTTGCTGGAACACGCAGATGGACTATGCGGATGCCCGGTTAACCGTTGGAGTACCAAACGACCTCCAAATGGAACGAAACTTGACCGGTGGTCTCCGGGTGGTATACCAAGGCCACTTGACAAGTCTCGGTCCATTCCAAGAACGTTTGACACCCGCACACGAAAGAAAACAAGAGGGGTGCACCGGAGGAGATGGGAGCGCCGGATTGCAAAACGGACAACGGGGAAAATGCTTGGATGCATGAGACGAACACGTATGCAAATGCAATGCGCATGATGACATGATATGAAATGCATGACATGGACAAAATGCAAAACGAAAAACAAAACCCGACCACGGAGGGAATATCATAACACATAGCCGAAAATGGCAAGAGTTGGAGTTACAAATATGGAAAGTTACATCCGGGGTGTTACAAGCATCGTGAAGGGGATAGTCGACAGGTTATTTCAATCATTATTAACTATATCTCGGCCTATTTAGTTCTTCATTTCCTGATATGAACTATTTTTAATAACCCCTTTATTAATTTTCTTTGCCGGTGGGCCGGGCTTGGGCAAAGTACATCAAGGTGACTCCAGGAAAATGGCGACAAAAGCTATGTTGGTATCGACCCAAGGTAAGTAATTAAGTAGTACTAGCTAGCTAGCTACCATCTCTTTAATTCGTTTTCCAATACCATTAATTAATTAACATGCTTGATTAATAATTATCTGATTAAATTTTATTCTCGTAAAGGCCCTGAAGCAGGCGCCGGGGACTGAAGTGTGTGCATACTACGTTTGCGAGAACATTCGCATGATGGCGTCCGAAAGGAGCAGATCTGATAGACAGGACTGGGTACGTTTGCCAGAGCACTATTCACAAATCTTACATGATTGTCGATATCTAGTCACACAACTATTACACATGCATATTGATCTCCTTCTTAACAGTTCAAAGAGGTGCGGGACCAGCTCCTACCAACAGAGCGCATACGAGCACTTCAAGAGGAAATAGCGGGATTTTTGCTCGACCAGGTCATAGATCCCAAAGGAGAATACTATTACCCGCTACCGCCCCCATGAACCACTTGTCATCGTGCTCCGAAGGCACCAAGGCAACATGTAGGAGAAATTGTATATATATACATGTGCATGTGTGAATAATTAATGATGGTTGTGAGACATTCGATTATATATATATATATATATATATATATATATATATATGATCGGTTCTACGAGAAAATCTATTTATATATATGCATAACGTGTACAATATGTAGTATCGTAAAATACCAGCAAACAAAAAAGAATTAAATGGAAAACACAAAATTAATGGAAAAATAAAAATTAAAACCAAAACCCCCCAAACATTTAGTACCGGTTGGTGCTACCAACCGGTACTAATGGTCTACCAGCACCCGGGCCTGGCTCGTGCCACGTGGTGGCACTTTAGCGCTGGTTCGTGCCAAACTGGTAGTAAAGGGGGGGGCCTTTAGTCTCCACTCTTTAGTGCCGGTTGCAGAACCGGCACTAAAGGCCCTTACGAACCGGCGCTAAAGCCCGGTTCTGCACTAGTGACTCTCCAGAAGGTAATAGATGATGTGTTGATGATGAACTCCTTGCTCTTGTGCTTCAAATGATAGTCTCCCCAACACTCAACTCTCTCTCACACATATTTGGATATGGTGGAAAGATGATTTGAGTGGAAAGCAACTTGGGGGAAGGCTAGAAATCAAGAATCTTATGGTAGTATTTGGAATATCTTGATCTCAACACATGAGTAGGTGGTTCTCTCTCAGAAAATGTATGCTGGAAGTGTACGTT
This sequence comes from Triticum aestivum, assembly GCF_018294505.1. Classification (NCBI taxonomy): domain Eukaryota; kingdom Viridiplantae; phylum Streptophyta; class Magnoliopsida; order Poales; family Poaceae; genus Triticum; species Triticum aestivum. The sequence continues at coordinate 542,487,319 of NC_057802.1, forward strand.
CTGATGGCTCTCTCACATATGGAGAAGTGGGTGGAGGGGTATATATAGCCTCCACACAAAATCCAACCGTTACACACATTTGACCCAACTCGGTCAGACCGAATAGAAGAACTCGGTGAGACCGATTTAGTTCAAAATGTGAACGTTAGGAATCTCGGTGGGACCGACTGGAACAACTCGGTGGGACCGATGTGCTAGGGCTTAGGGCAAACACCAACTCGGTGGCACCGATTGCATCAACTCGGTGAGACCGAAGTGAAGCAATAAGGCAACCGAGAAAATGTCAAGCCAACTCGGTGAGACCGATTGCATAACTCGGTGAGACCGAAATAAATGCAACAAGTCACAGAGCGTTGGCAAGGCCATCTCAGTGAGACCGAGATTCGTATCGGTGTGACCGAACTGCTAGGGTTTCTGGCAGTGGCTATGTTATATGAACTCGGTGGCTCCGGATGGAATGAATCGGTGGGCCCGAGTTGAAGTTTGGGATTTTGACATATTTGGAATGAGAAAGTGGTTGAGGGATTTGGAGCAATATCAGTAAACATTTGAGCAAGCAAGCCATTAAGCAACACCTCATCCCCTTTTAATAGTATTGGCTTTCCTATGGACTCAATGTGATCTTAGATCAGTAAAATAGAAATGAAGAGTCTTGAGCTTTCGCCAATATGTGTCCTTAGCATTTTGAGGGGTCCACATGTCTAGTCCAGGCCATGCCATTCATTGAACTTTCTGAAATATTAAACTTGAATGGATATTAGTTCAATGAGCTATATGTTGTTATGAATTACCAAAACCACCTGGGGATTAGTTGCACTTTCAAGATCAACCCTATTTTTCGGAATTTTCCTAACACTAGAGATATAAGAAAACAAATCTGATTGTGACGGGACTCAGATTCTCGTGCTCAGAAAAAAGGCTAAAATAAAAATACAAAAAGGATAGTTCTTCAACTTCGATTGAGGCGTGCTTTGGAGGGCATCTTGGGACAGAACTTGTGGAACCGGCATAAAACTCTTGCGATTTTGTCAAGACCTCTCGTGGCCTATTTAAAGGTTAAAGGGACTCTGATTTCCAATGCCCAAAAAAACTGCCCACCAAAACCAAGATCCAGTTTAGCGAGTTCTCGCCCCTTGGAGGCCATGAAGGCCATGTAAAGAAGAAGAAGGATGGGGCCTCTCTCCTGGTGGCGTCGAAGCGCCGTCAAGGGAATCATCGTCACAGCGATCATCTCCATCAACTCCATCATCTTCATCAACACCTTCATCAACTTTCCCCCTCTATATATAGTGGTCCACTCTCCTGCAAACCTCTGTGATCCTCTACTTAAACCTGGTTTTTGATGCTATAAATTATTACCCAATGATTTGTCTCATCGCTATTATATTTGAGTAGTGTTAATTGGTGATCATGATTGGTTTGAATTGCATGTTTTATTTTTTTCTGTCCTTTGGTGCCCATTGAGGGAGTCCTGGATTAAGGGGTCCTTGGGTGTCCGGGCTATGTGATATGGGCCGGACTGATGGGCCATCAAGATACAAGGGAGTAGGCCTTCCCCCATGTCCGGATAGGACTCTCCTTTGCGTGGATGGCAAGTTTGGCGTATGGATGTATAATTTCCTTCCTCTGTAAACCGACTCTATACAACCATAGGCCCCTCCGGTGTCTATATAAACCGGAGGGTTTAGTCTGTAGAGGATATCAGAATTCATATAGGCTAGACATCTAGGGTTTAGCCATTACGATCTCGAGGTAGATCAGTAACCCCTATACACATAAAAGTCAATCAAGCAGGAAGTAGGGTTTTACCCCCATTAAGAGGGCCCGAACCTGGGTAAACATCATGTTCCCTTTGTCTCCTATTACCTTCGATCCTCAGACGCACAGTTCGGGACCCCCTACCCGAGATCGGCCGGTTTTGACATCGACATTGGTGCTTTCATTGAGAGTTCCACTGTGTCATCGGCAGAAGGTTCGATGGCTCGTTCGATCATCAACAACGATGCTGTTCCCGGGGAAACCTTCCTCCCCGGTCAACTTTTTGTGTTTGGCGGCTTCGCTCTACGTGCCAATTCAATTGGTCACCTTGAACAGATCGACAGCTATGCCCCTGGTCATCAGATCAGATTCGGGAGCCTGAATTACGTCGCCGACATCCAAGGAGACTTGATCTTCGAAGGGTTTACGGCCTCGACCACTATTCCTCATCTCCAAGAAGGAAGCCCATCGGATCCGTCGTCAGGCACCGCTCAAAGACCAACTACCATCCCTGCCTTGGCCTTAGATCCAGAGCAGATCACTTGATTCGAAGATAGGTGTTTGAAACCTGCCGGACTCTCTCCTATGATGGAGCTCTTTTCTGGAGACCCAGAGGCAACTATGTTTTCAGCGAGCCTAGAGTCAGGCAGGACTCTCCCCGTCATCGGAGAGCTGAACTCGCCTCTGGATGCCAACTCCGAACTCTTAAGGTTTGCGTCTAGTAAGCACAACCTGGTAGAATCTGCCATGCCCAGCCCCGCAGATCTTCAGTTCCCCGTCCGGCCTTCGCTCTTAAGTGACGCCTTGGACTTAATGTGATCCCTCACCATTACGGAAGTATCGCTTCCGAACCATGCCCAGCCCGAACTAGGGGCTGAGCACAGGGAATTTTGTGTCCCACCCACCACCCACTTGGTAGCCATTGTCGAAGACTTAACTGACATGCTCGACTACGTCTCCGAAGACATCGACGGCATGGACGATGATGCCGGAGACAAACTAGGCCAAGATCCGCCCTTTACCGGGCGCTGGACGGCCACCTCCACATATGATGTGTATATCGTGGATACACCTAAAAAGGATGACGACGACGGCAGGAAGGATCCAAGCGAGGATAAGCCCGTTGAGGCACCAACAAAACATCGAGTCAGCGGCGTCGCTCAAAATTGCGCCGCAAAAAAGAAAGCAACACCGACACCGGAGACAACAATACTTCGGACGATGCCGAAGATCCCGAAGACCCCGTCGAGCCTGCGTCCGAGTAGGATGAATGGGAGGAGGGACAAGTTAACCCCGACGAGCCAGTCGAGAATGAGGATTTGGAGGATAGTAACTATCTACCGATCTCCGAGGAGGATGTCAGCCTCGGCAACGAAGACTTCATCGTGCCAAACGAACCCCTCGAACAAGAGCGCTTTAAGAGACATCTCATCGCAACTGCGAGGAGCCTAAAAAAGAAACAACAACAGCTTCAAGACGAACAGGATACGCTCTACGACAGATGGACCCAGGTCCTAGTTACCGAGGAGTACGACCTCGAGCGCCCAACAAAGAACTATCCGAAGCGTCTGCTGCTGCCACAATTCGATGACGAGGCCTTAGAGCCAATACCGTCAGGATATAATCGTGCTGATGAACCAGACCGACCACCATGTGGGCGAGACAAAGCGGCTACTTATGCCGAACACCAGCCGGCACCACCTCGCTGTCGAGGCAAGGAGGTGGCGGCTCTGGGCTACACCTACGACTTACACCAGGACCTGGACAATAGAGTCGGTCAGGCCAGATCAATCTATGGATCAAGGGGGCGTGCTCCAACACGAGATGATGGCCATCAAGCCCGACGCGAGAAGCATAATCTCACCCGGCTGAAAACCGAACACGGATGCCGTCCGAACTCCGTCGTGATGTCGCCCGATACAGAGGCGCTGCGCACCCCTTATGCTTCACCGATGAGGTAATGCAGCACCAGTTCCCAGAAGGGTTAAACCCGTGAACATTGAATCATACGACGGAACGACAGATCCCGCAGTATGGATTGAAGACTTTCTTCTCCATATTCACATGGCTCGCGGTGACGATCTCCACGCCATTAAATACCTCCCCTAATGCTAAAAGGACCAGCACGACATTGGTTAAATAGCCTCCCAGAGAACTCTATCGGCAGCTGGGAGGATTTGGAGGATGCATTTCGTGACAACTTCCAAGATACCTATGTCTGGCCTCCGGATGCCGATGACCTTAGTCATATAATCCAGCAACCCGGAGAGTCAGCCCGCAAACTCTGGACTAGGTTCTTAATTAAAAAGAACCAAATTGTCGACTGTCCGGACGCCGAAGCCCTTGCGGCCTTTAAACATAGCGTCCACGACGAGTGGCTCGCCAGACACCTCGATCAGGAAAAGCCGAAGTCCATGGCAGCTCTTACCACACTCATGACCCGCTTCTGTGCGGGAGAAGACAGCTGGTTGGCTCATAGAAGCAATAGTACCAGCGACCCTGGCACCTCCGAAGCCAGAGATGGCAACGGCAGGCCACGACGCAACAAACACAAACATCGGAACAACAATGAAGATACTGAAGATACAGTGGTCAATGCCGGATTCAGTGGCTCTAAACCCGGTCAACGGAAGAAGCCATTCAAAGGAAACAGAGATGGTCCATCTAATTTGGACAAAATACTCGATTGGCCTTGCCAGATTGATGGCACCCCTGACAAGCCTGCCAATCATTCCAACAGAAACTGTTGGGTCTTCAAACAGGCCGGTAAGTTAAATACCGAATATAAGGGGAAAGGGCCGCCAAGCGAGGACAATGATGAGCCCCGCCAAGAAACATAGGGGGACAGAAGAAATTTTCCCCTAAGGTAAAAATAGTGAACATGATATACGTCACTCATATCCCCAAGAGGGAGCGCAAGCGCGCGCTAAGGGACGTCTACGCCGTAGAAGCTGTCGCCCCTAAATTCAACCCATGGTCGGCTTGTCCGATCACCTTTGATCACAGGGACCACCCGACCTGTTGAGGATATAGACCTTAGAGTCACCCGCCAGGAGGGGCCGGGTTACTCGTGCGGTCGTTCCCAGAAGCCCGGAGCCAAGTTTCAAGACGATGGGCCAGAGATGGGCTGAGACCCGGATATGGCTAAAGGCCTGTAGTTACAATCATTATTATTGTAGAACTTGTAGTGTAAGGCAAGTATAGTTGAGAGTCCGAGCCGGACACTCTTATGAGCCGGCCGGGACTCTAAGGGTTGCTGGGCGTCAGCCTCCCTATATAAAGGGACGACCCGACAGCGGTTTAAGGGCGACAGCAATCTCATCGAGAGCCGGGCATAGTTGTTTAGCTCCCTGGTGATCGTAACCCTAATCAATACCACCTCAAACTGGACGTAGGTTTTTACCTTCACCGTAAGGGGCCGAACCAGTATAAACCCTCACGTCCCTTGTCCCGCATAACCCCTTCAAGCTTCCTAGCTGCGATGGCTCCACGACTAAGTCCTAGCTCGAGGACATCTGCCGTGACAATTCCACGACACGACCAGTATCTGTCATGGAGGTTCGGCAGCACTGGTCCTCGATCCAATCATTGATGGATTCCATCTTACTCGAGTCCTTATGGACGGGGGCAGCAGTCTTAACTTGATTTATCAAGACACTGTTCGTAAAATGGGCATTGACCCATCAAGAATCAAGCCTAGTAAGACCACCTTTAAAGGAGTGATACTCGGCGTCGAAGCCCGCTGCACGGGTTCATTAACATTGGAAGTAGTCTTCGGTTCACCGGACAACTTACAAAGTGAAGACTTGATCTTCGACATTGTCCCCTTCCGCAGTGGTTATCACGCACTGCGCGGACGCACTGCCTTCGCCCGCTTCAATGCAGTCCCGCATTATGCTTACTTAAAGCTCAAAATGCCTGGACCCCGTGGCGTTATCACAGTCAATGGAAACATGGAGCGCTCCCTCCGTACTGAGGAGCACACCGCGGCCCTTGCAGCCGAGGTATAGAGCGGCCTCATCAAGCCGAGGTATAGAGTGGGCCGGATGACCAAGAGTCGTCGCGGCAAGCTCTACATCGACGATGCAGACTGGGGCCCCGACGCCAGCTCAATTGAGTACGGGTACCGGGTTCCCTTCGGCGGAATTCTTGTCTTCATTGGCAAGATTGGTGAGCCGGGCCCTGAGCCGGATCTCTGCGCCGATCTCATCGAAACGTCTCAGCGCGCACGACCCGCCCGGGCCCGGCCTGCCTTAAAGCACGCTTTTGTGGGATGCATCCATGGAGGGCCCTCTGACCCATCTGGGTCCGGGGATGAGGCGGCCGCCGGCTCTGACGGCGAGTCGGCCACTGATGAGTCAAACTCGTTGTACCAACTTCAGGATGGCAGGCTCATGGGTTGTTCCGATGGCGACAGTATTCCGGACCTCTTTGAGCCGCCTAGCCAGGTTGGAGTCTTTATGGCTGGTGCACAGCCTGTTCAGAACCCCGCCGCTGGATCGGGAAACCCGGTGCCCTCTCCGGCTCAGGTGCCGATGGATCTCACGGACAAGATGACGGCCCTGTTAACCGCCACGGTTGACCCGGTGGATCAAGCCCAGCATGATGCGGAGGTGGCACAGTTGAAATTGGATCTGATAAAAGCTAAGGAGGATCTTGCAGCAGAAGGAATCAGGCTGGCTGCGGAGCGGGCGGCTCTCGATTCCCAGACTCAGCTGATTCAGGCGCAGTCCTTCCAACTCACGATGGATCAGAACGCGGCCAATGAGGTCATGAGAAGGAGGCATCAAAAGGCCCAATCCCGTCTCCCGCCGGTTTACGATCCACGCAACCTCTTCAACACGCCAGGTGCAGGGTCTAGTAACTCGCCAGGGGTCACAGCACCCGGGTCTGGACCCCTTATTCAGCCGCGAGTGATGGGGCCTCCCCAGGTGCCCCCTGCCCCGCCTCAGTATGTGCCAATACCCCCGGGTCATTATAATAACCCGCTGGAGAACATGGTCGCTGCGGCAGCACAGCTAGCGGCTCTACCAGTTGACGGCGACTCTCCGACGGCTATTGAGACCCGCCGGGTCAGGGAACTCCTTCAAACAGCACTGGCACAACAAGAGGCGTACTCCTATAGCCGGGACAGGATCCACTCGACTCCTCGTCCAGGCCAGAGCCCGAGTTACAGCCGGCACATGGTCTCGGCAACCGGCTCAAGTAATGTCCGACGCCATGACCCGCCCCCTGGCCATGGCCCGGTTCATAATGGAGCCTTTTACGCAGCAGACCAAGCGCGGCAAGAGGCGGAGCAGGTGCCTCAATTGACGGCTTACCAGACCCCCCGGCTTATCCGATGACTTCCTTTGATGTGGGTATCCCTACCAGGACCGGGGGTGTCCCTTGTTTGGTGCTAGCCATCCGTAATGAACATCTGCCTAAGGACTTCAAGGGCCCTAGGAAGGTGCCTAACTATACGGCTGACTTACAGCCTGCAGCCTGGATTGAGAGTTATGAGATGGCTATGGAATTGCTGGAGGTCAGTGAGGCGGCCATGGCCAAGTATTTCACCATGATGTTAGATGGAACTGCCCGCACGTGGTTAAAAGGGCTACCACCGAATTCCATTGGGTCTTGGGCTGAGCTGAAGGCCCGGTTCATCCAAAACTTCAAAGATACCTGTAGGAAGTCTATGTCAATTGTGGATTTGACTAACTGTAAGCAGCAGGAGGGTGAATCCACGACCCATTGGGTTCGCCGGGTCAAGGAGATCATACATTCATCAGATAAGATGGATGCCGGCTCTGCAGTCTTAATGTTGGAACAGAACTGTCGCTTTGTGCCCCTTAAAATGAAACTCGGGCGGCTTAAACGCGACTGCACCGATATGGGTACACTGATCGCGGCTCTTGTCAAGTACGCCGATTCCGATGGTACCAAGGATCCCCCTTCAGATGATGAAAGGACAGGGAAGGGAAAGAAGAACGGCAATGGCAAGGGTTCTCAGTTTAACCTAGGGAACCAAGGAGGAGGCAAGCGTAAGGCCGATGGCAGCCTAGAGTTTGTAGCCAACGCCAACTCCCAAGGTAATAACCAGCGACGCAAGGGGAGGCCCCCTCCCCGAGGTGGCGGGTTAGGTCCAACGCTGGAGCAGCTGTTGAATGAACCTTGTCCAAGGCATGGCTCTAGAGAGAAGCCAGCGACTCATCTGTGGAAGGATTGCGCGATCATGAAGGCCTTTAAGAGCTACAATGGCCCGGGCGGCGGCTCAGGCGCTGGCGGCTTTCATGGCCCGGGCGGCGGCTCAAATTCCGGTCCTCAGAACGGTCAAGGGGGCTTTAATCAACAGTCTGGTCAGGGTCATCAACAGCAGCAGGGGGGTTACCAGACCAACCCAAAGCAGCTTAGCGGTGGGCAGTATCATGTGTTTACCACTAGTTTGTGCAAACGAGATCAGAAGCTTCACAAGAGGGCTGTGAATGCTGTTGAGCCGGCAGTTCCACGCTACTTGCGGTGGTCTGAGCAGCCTATAGTGTGGAGTAGGGAGGATCACCCTCCCCGGGTGGATAACCCGGGCCACTTGGCCTTAGTGGTGACTCCTCAGGTGGGAGGTTATAAGTTCACAAAGGTACTCATGGATGGAGGTAGCAGCATCAACATCCTCTATTATGAGACTTTTCGCCGTATGGGGTTGGTTGATAAGAACCTCAGCCAGTCAAACACTATCTTCCATGGTGTGGTACCTGGTAAGTCGGCTTATCCAGTCGGCAAGATTGAATTGGAGGTGGCTTTTGGTGATGAGAACAACTACAGGGTGGAGAAGTTGACCTTTGAGGTGGTCAAGATAAGAAGTCCATACCATGCTATATTTGGACGGCCGGCTTACGCCAAGTTCATGGCACGGCCGTGTTATGTGTACTTACAGCTCAAGATGCCGGGTCACAATGGGACCATTACGGTTCACGGCAGCCGGAAAGTGGCTCTGGAGTGTGAGGAAGGTGATGCAGCTTATGTAGAGTCTGTTTGTGCTACAGAGGAGTTGAAGTTTTACAAAGACAATGTTGACCCAACAGACATGACCTTTCTGAAGAAGCCGACTACGGAGACTGAGCCGGCGATGAAATTTAAGTCGGCTGATGAAACTAAGCTTGTTGATTTTGTTCCAGGAGATTCATCTCAGCAGTTTAGCATCAGTGCCAATCTGGATCCAAAATAGGAAGGCGCGCTCATCGAGTTCATCCGTGAGAATAAGGACATCTTCGCATGGAAACCTTCTGACATGCCAGGTGTACCTAGAGAACTCGCTGAGCATACTCTCAATGTTGATCCGAAATTTAAGCCGGTCAGACAGTTCCTTCGACGGTTTAATGAGGAGAGGCGGAAAGCCATTGGTGAAGAAGTGGCCCGGCTCTTGGCGGCCGGGTTTATTGTTGAAGTTTTTCACCCAGAATGGTTGGCTAACCCGGTGCTCGTACTAAAGAAGAACGGCACCTGGCGGATGTGTGTGGACTACACGGATTTGAACAAGGCGTGTCCGGCTGATCCTTTTGCCCTCCCCTGTATTGATCAAATCATTGATGCTACGGCAGGTTGTGCACGCTTAAGTTTCTTGGATGCTTATTCCGGGTATCATCAGATTAAGATGGCAGTTAAGGACCAGGAGAAGACGGCGTTCATCACTCCCTTTGGAGCCTTCTGCTATGTGTCTATGCCCTTTGGACTCAAGTGTGCACAGGCGACTTACCAGCGTTGTGTACAGAACTGTCTTCATAAACAGATCGGGCGCAATGTTCACGCTTACGTGGATGATATTGTGGTTAAGTCCATCAAGGAGGAAACCCTGATAGATGACTTAAGAGAAACCTTTGACAATCTCCGGGTCTATAAGATGATGCTTAACCCGGTCAAGTGTGTTTTTGGTGTTCCTGCAGGCAAACTATTGGGCTTCTTGGTTTCTGACAGAGGCATTGAGGCTAACTCGGAGAAGATCAAGGCCATCACCTCCTTAGCTAAGCCGGCGTGTATAAATGACGTTCAGCGCTTGGCGGGTCGCATCGCTGCTTTAAGCCGGTTTATAAGCCGTTTGGGTGAGAAGGCTATGCCCTTATATCAGTTGATGAAGAAAACGGATAACTTTGTCTGGAATGATGCAGCTAATACCGCTTTTGAGGATTTGAAAAAGCAGCTGGCAGAGCCCCCAGTCCTTGCTGCTCCGGTTGATAAGGAGCCCTTGCTACTGTATGTAGCGGCAAACGCGCGAGCCGTCAGCGTAGCTATTGTGGTGGAGCGCAAGGAGGCGGGTAAGGAGCATCCGGTTCAGCGGCCGGTTTATTATGTCAGCGAAGTGCTCATTGAGTCCAAACAGCGGTACCCGCATTGGCAGAAGCTCGTATATGGTGTGTTCATGGCGAGCCGGAAGCTTAAGCATTATTTTCAGGGTCATCCCATCACTGTGGTCAGTTCTGCCCCTCTTGGTGATATTATTCAAAATAGAGAGGCCACAGGGAGAATTGCTAAGTGGGCTATAGAACTTGGACCTCACGGCCTCAAATATGTGCCACGCACTGCTGTTAAATCTCAGGCTTTGGTGGATTTCATCAATGACTGGACAGAGTCACAAGTGCCTGAGCAAAAGCCGGATAACACTTATTGGACTATTCACTTTGATGGGTCCAGACAGCTGGAGGGCTCGGGGGCTGGCGTTGTATTGGCTTCCCCTAAGGGTGACAAGTTCCATTATGTGCTACAGTTGATGTTTCCTTGCACTAACAATGCGACTGAGTACGAGGCTTTGCTCCACGGTCTTCGGGTGGCTAAGGAGATGAGCTTAAGCCGGGTAAGGTGCTTTGGTGACTCAGACTTGGTGGCTCAACAAGTATCGGGCACGTGGGATTCTAAGGATGCTCTCATGGCGGCTTATCGCCGCGAGGTTGATGCCATTGCTGGGCACTTTCAGGGATACCAAGTGGAGCACATTGATCGCAGGAAGAACGAGGCGGCTGATGCTTTAAGCCGGCTAGGCTCTCAGCGAAAGCCGGTGCCGCCTAACACTTTCCTGGATGTCCTGTATAACCCTTCAGTTAAGTTGCCTACAGAGGAGGACTTAGCTATCCCTGACCCGGAGGCACGACTGGTGGCGGCTCTTCATATCATACCAGACTGGACAATGCCATATCTGGCTTATATAACCCGGGGAGAGTTGCCTGAGGATGAAACTTTGGCCAGGCAAATAACCCGGTGGGCTAAATCAATGATCGTCATCGATGGCGAGTTACATCATCGCAGTGTTTCAGGGGCATTTCAACGTTGTATCTCCCCTGAGGAAGGCCAAGAGATCTTGCGTGAAATCCATGAAGGGGATTGTGGCCATCATGCCGGCTCAAAATCCCTTGTGCCAAGGCTTTCCGTCATTGTTTTTATTGGCTGACGGCTCATGCTGATGCAGAGGACTTGGTCAGTAAATGTGATGGTTGCCAAAGGTTCTCACGACGGGCTCATGTGCCGGCTCAGGAGCTGAGGATGATCCCAATTACTTGGCCCTTTGCGGTCTGGGGGCTTGACATGGTTGGGCCTTTTAAACGGTCCAAGGAGAAGAAGACGCACCTCTTGGTGGCAGTTGACAAGTTCACAAAGTGGGTGGAAGCTGAGCTAGTTAGCAAGTGCGATGCAGCCACGGCGGTTCAGTTTATGAAAAAGGTGATTTTCCGTTTTGGCTTTCCGCACAGCATTATAACTGACAATGGCACCAATCTTTCCAAAGGCGCCATGGAGGAGTTTTGTCAACGAGAGCATATCCGACTTGATGTTTCTTCAGTGGCTCATCCTCAATCCAATGGTCAAGCTGAGAGAGCTAATCAGGAGATTCTGAAGGGTATCAAGCCCCGGCTTTTGGTCCCTTTGCAACGGACGCCGGGTTGTTGGGTGGAGGAGTTGCCCTCCGTCTTATGGAGCATCAATACTACTCCTAACAGGTCTACAGGCTTCACGCCTTTCTTCATGGTTTATGGAGCAGAAGCAGTCCTCCCCAGCGACATCCGTCACGATTCGCCTCGCGTGGCGGCTTATGTTGAGACGGATAATGAACAGGCGCGCCAAGATGCTCTGGACTTGTTGGACAAACAGCTTGATGTGGCAGCTGCCCGTTCAGCGATTTACCAACAAGACCTGCGCCGTTATCATAGCCGCCGGGTCAAATCCCGGGTCTTCCAGGAAGGCGACCTTGTGCTCCGGCTCATCCAGGATCAAACAGATGTACACAAGTTATCCCCGCCTTGGGAAGGGCCCTTTGTGGTCAGCAAGAACTTGCACAACGGGTCTTATTACCTCATTGATATTCGGGAGCACAAAGATTCACGTAAATCTGAGGAAGAGACCCGTCGGCTGTGGAACATAGCTCAGCTTCGGCCTTACTACACTTGAGCTACCGGTTCTCGTGGTGTACATATTTATCTCAGCCATGAATATATTATGATAAGCAATAAAGCAGGACCTCTGTCCTTTTTTCTCCTCCAAATATGCGTGTGTTGTTTTTATTGCAAGATTACATGCTGATTCAAAGGAGGATCCGGCTTATGATCGTATTCGAATCTAGCCGTAAGCGGTAAAATCACTTGGGGGCTTCCTGTTCAAACATGGGTCGTATTCGAACCAAAGAGAACATAGCTGTCGATACCCATTTGATTGGCAAAGTGCCGAGCTCATTGGGAGGTTGCCTTTGGTCATATTTGAACCATAGTTTAACCCCTCTGAGAACCGACGTGGATCGTATTCGAATCAGCGTCGTTAAACAATTTTAAGACTCACTTGGGGGCTTCCTGTTCAAACATGGGTCGTATTCGAACCAAAGAGAACATAGCTGTTGGTACCCTCTTGATTGGCATCGCCACACCCACTGGGGGCTATATGATCGTATCCGAATCTTGGCTTAACCCCTTTGGGCCGGGTCTCTGGTCGTATTCGAACCGGAAGCCCCTAAGTTCTTCTACTTTTTTCACAAGTTTACTCTGAGGTATGCGTGGCCGGGTCTCACTTGCCGGCTTAACTTTGGTTTACAGTCTTAGTTTCACGTAATGGGTGTCATCAAGGCAAGTAAATCAGAGTTAAGGTATCAACCTTACTACCCGGGTTATTTAAACCGGAAGTGTACTTACAGGCCGTTAAGTGTGATTGTTACGGCTATGTTCAGAGTATAATTAAGGACCAGTCTTTTTTGATTCATATTCCGGGTTATCTATCTCAAACACCTGATTCTCAGGGCGGTAAGCCGCCTCGAGACTTGTGATTTGCCTTTCTATGCAGATACTTAAAGGCACCTTTTGAGGTTGATAAACACAAAGGGATGACTATGACCCGGAGAAACATCTAGGAGACAAATTCAAAGGGCTTTCGCATTCAAAACGTGCACGATGGCACGGCAGAGATAAACTGTTGCGCCTACTCTATTACAATAACTCTTCAAGTCTAAAAGATGGAACAATGTTTGACAAACCGCCAGCTAAATTATGATGCCCGCTGAGTTGAAGTCCCCGGCTCATTTCTGTCTTCTCCTCCGGCTGATCCCAAGACCTTGAAGGTTGATGATTTCCAGTCGATGCCGCTGAGAGCTTCGAACTGGGCTTCTTCGTCAATTAACCCTGCCGGGTCAATCTCCGGGGCGAAGGTGTGCTGACGAGCCGAAGGGATCAGATTGAGGGCTTCATAGCGAGGGGTTGGAATCCTCTGATTCTCCGCATCATAACCCGGCTGGTACTTGGTCAAGTCGGTGTCGTTCCCGATGAGGGTGGCCACCGGGCGTACAGCCTTCACACATGCCGCGAAGTCCTTCTGGTCGAAGGCTGAGCCGTCTTCCTTCAGGCTTGGGTAACCCAGGGCGATGTCTGACGGGTCTAGCTCCGGCAGGAATGCTTTGGCCCGGCTCAGCGCGGCGATTGCTTCGGCCCTCGCGGAGGCCCGTCGTAGCTCCTGGATCCGCTGCGGCAGAACAGCGAGCCGGCGCAGGACTTCGGCCAGATGAGTTGGCACCTCGTTGGATAGGGCCACCACAGCTAAGGCACGCTGTGACCCGGTGTAGAGCTGTTCCACCAGGGTGTACACGGCCTTTAACTTGGTGACCACACTCTGGTTGAGGTTGGCACTCCTGGGACCTGTTTAACAGAATCAGATAAGCCGGTGACAAGAATGAATTATGACATATACAAACTTGATGAAAGCCGATGAGGCGACTTACCGAAGATAGCGGCCACCATTTGGGAAACCTGGCGCTTTAGGCCGGAGAGCTCGGCGGTCTTCTCAGCGAGAGCCTTCTCCGCCTGTTCCGCCCGGGTCACCAGTGCGGCCTTCTCTTCGACCCAGGCTTTCCTCTCAGCATCAAACTTGGTCTTCAATTTTTCTTGAGAGGCGATGCTGGATACAAACTTGGCGTTTGCCTTCCGGGTCTCCATCTCCTGCATCTTCAGCCGGCTCTTGAGATCCGCAAGATCTGCCTCTAGTTTCTTGCCAACAGCCTGTATATATTTCCGGGTTAATTAACAGTCATTATATAAGTCCCAAGCGTTTTCCAAGCAAAGACACTTGGCACTTGGGGGCTAATGCATATTGAACGTATCTATCTACATACTGCCGGCTCAGTTGAGTAAGCCGGAACCTAAGTCTACAACATATTCAAGTATAAGTCGTCGACTTGGGGGCTAGCATGGCAAAGGTAACTATGCAGTAAAGTAAGAAGACAGCAGAAGGATACCTCAGATCTTTGTTGAATCTGGTTGACCATGGCAACCTCGGCGTCCCGGCTCTTGTGTACTTGGCTGATGTAGCCAGAGACGAGCTCTCCAATGCTCAAGTCGGTGTAGCCGGAGAGGTCCAGGTTCACCCGGTGGGGCTGCAGCAACTCCCCCTTTGCGGAGCATTTGGCCAACGCGGTCGGTCTCCCCGGCTCAACGAATTCCGTCCGGGTGATTACCACGTCCGGGTCGTCTGCTGGTGGAGCTGAGCCGGAGGCCTCCGGGTTAACCGAAGCTTCGGTCGTTGCCTTGGTAGTTGGGGCAGGGGCCTCAGGCGCCGTGTCTATTGGAGTGGTGGCTTCGGGGGCGGAGGCAGCTGGCGGCTCTTGAGCTGTCGCCTCCGGGTCAGGTAAGTCTGGCACTCCGGCTGACCTGGTCTTCTTCGCTCTTTTGGTGAGCTTTGCCTGGGCACTGAAAAGACAGAAGTGTTAGGTACACAAAGAGTAAGTACAGACAAAGATAATGTAAGAAGATTGTTGTTACCCGGGCGCAGTCTTGAAGGCCGGCAGATTTGACTGCATGGAGTCACCCGAAGAGGGGGAGGTCTCCTGATAATTGGAGTCAGAAGAGTTGAGTGGCTGACGGATAACACCCGCCAACGGATGAAAAGGGTACAAGTGAGAAAAAACCTCAGTGCGACGCTTCCTTGTTGCGTCGGGTAACCCAGCGGAGAGGTCGGTGTCCTTGCGGGCCCGGGTGTGACGCCGGCTTTCGTGAACCTGCTGCTTCAAAAGAAATTGAGGGTCTTGATAAGCTAAAGGATGTGAAAAGCTTACTTTCCGGGTTACTCTTCGGACTTTCGGCTGTGCCAAGGGCTCCGAGTCGGAGGAAAGTGACGTTACCTCTTCAACCACCGGGTTACTGGCGCCGGTGTCATCCTGTCAATGAGCAAAGTGTTGATAAGGCGGACAGCAACAAATGACAAATATGGCAAGAATTTAAAGGTTTAAGGGTTACCTCTGACTCGGAGCTGTCGCTTAATTGCATTAGCTCCGAAGCAGTGGGTCTGCTTCCCTTCTTGCGAGGGGCGGCTTTCTTGGCGGCTTTCTTCGCCTTCCTGGCCTTCTTGGCCGCTTCATGGTTATATTTGACCCGCCAGAACTTATCGTCAGCCTAAAAGATACAATGATTGATTCTTAAAACGTTTCAGATAAAGGTTATATACAGACGAAGATAAAAGTTAAAGTCAGCGGCTTACCGCTGGGGCTGGATTGGTCTTGCGGAAGGGGGCCAACCCGGTTCTTCCGCAATCTGCCAGGCTCTCGTTTAGAAGAGCCTTAGTCTCTTCCTCTGCAACGTCTTCTGGAAGATCATTGCGACTGTGCCTCTGCGGGTCATCCTTTCGCCCGGTGTACTCACACATTAAGCCGGGGCGGCGGCTCAATGGGATCACCCGCCATGAGATCCAGACCCGGACCAGGTCAATTCCGTTCAGACCGTTGCCTAGCAGGGCCTTGATCTTATTGATAGTTGGAAGCAGAGGCTGGCGTTTCGCTGCAGTCAATTTGTCCGACAGCGGATGAGTCAGCTCTAGACGTGTTGGGCGAAAGCCGGGCAGCGGGTTCTCGTCAGCCGGGGACGTATCTTGGCAGTAGAACCAAGTCATATTCCAGTCCTTGGGGTGGCTCGGCGGCTCTGCGTAAGGGAAAAGACAGTCCCTACGCCGCTGGATGGAAATGCCACCTAACTCCAGACTTGGCCCATTGGCACACTCATTTTGGCGGTTTAAGTAGAACAACTCTCTGAAAAGCAGCAGACTAGGCTCTTCTCCAAGGTACACTTCGCAAAAGACTTGGAAGTTGCAGATGTTGGATACGGAGTTGGGTCCTATATCCTGAGTCCGTAGGTCAAAGAAGTTGAGCACGTCCCTGAAAAACTTTGAGCCGGGCGGTGCGAAGCCCCGGCTCATATGGTCTGCGAAGATCACTACCTCCCCGTCCCTTGGCTGTGGTCTCTCTTCCGACGGGTCAGGGGAACGGTAGGACATGATTTCCTTCTTAGGCAAAT
Source organism: Triticum aestivum (assembly GCF_018294505.1). Lineage (NCBI taxonomy): Eukaryota > Viridiplantae > Streptophyta > Magnoliopsida > Poales > Poaceae > Triticum > Triticum aestivum. Next base: position 542,503,848 of record NC_057802.1, read on the forward strand.
ATCCGGACTTAACAAAATTGGCCAGGGTCTCGTCGGTGACGTTGGACCTCATCCAGTTGCAATTGATGGGAGCCTTGGGAGGCATGGTGAAGGTTGGTGGTCTATGATAAAGAGAAAAGTGTCCGGGTTAATTATAAGCCGGAGATCTATCGTCCAAACTGAGATGGCGGCTTATGAAGGGGACTAATGATATATATTCAGATACAGTGGGTTATTTAAGCCGCAGGGGTATTCAGAGTAAGTTGGTTATCTACGGCTTTACCACAGTTAAGCCGGAGGTTTCTACAGAGCATGGTTCTCTTTAAACCGGAAAGTTCTACGGCGCATGTTTTCTTTAAGCTGGAAATGTAAGCTGGCAAGATTCTATGGTTGCAGTTTTTACTAAGTGTGGTAAAACAGGTTTCGCATACTACCGTAACTTTTTTGGATCAAAATGGTCGGAGCAAAGAAAATTTTCTAGACCTAAAATGCGGACGCAGGGGAGTTCTTGAGCTCGAAGGAGATCTTATGCAGTGGAAAGAAGTGTGTTTTGCAGGAGAAATGAGTAACAAACAACTACTGCAGCAAGTCTATACATATCTAAAGATCAAACAAGGGTGGCAACTACGAGAACTACTGAAGCCTGCGGACAATGGCGAAGAACACGGATGAATTGTGTGAACTCTACCGCGGATCTGTTCTAGCAAGGCAGAGGAGACTCACCAGAGTTGGAGAAGAGCGGAAGTCGCCGCCGTTTATCTGGTCCGAGTCAGGGTGATGCAGCGGCCGGGTTGATGAAGATCAGGGGCGCGACGGCGGCGGCAGTGGCAGAGCTCGGGCAGAGGAGCGACGGCGCGAGGAGGAAGAAGAGAGCGTGAGAAGAACCCGTTGGGCCGGCCTATTTATAAGGCAAGGTCATAAGTGGGCGCGAGATTCAAGGAGACCGCGGCGTATTTATCTCCCCCCCACGACGCCTCGATTTTCGGAATGACAGTAAAGCAAAGATCCGTTGCGGATCTGGCGGAGTAAAAAACGGACTTAATGGAGGATGACGTCATGGCGGATTATCCGGAGTCCAGAGGATGACGTCACTCCGGGTTATGGCCTTCATATGAATGGTAAGCCGGAGATTATTTCTGTCAGAAGAGTTGAAGATTGACATGAGCCGGCTCAAATCAATCTGGGGCCTAATGTTGAGGATATAGACCTTAGAGTCACCCGCCAGGAGGGGCCGAGTTACTCGTGCGGTCGTTCCCAGAAGCCCGGAGCCAAGTTTCAAGACGATGGGCCAGAGATGGGCTGAGACCCGGATATGGCTAAAGGCCTGTAGTTACAATCATTATTATTGTAGAACTTGTAGTGTAAGGCAAGTATAGTTGAGAGTCCGAGCCGGACACTCTTATGAGCCGGCCGGGACTCTAAGGGTTGCTGGGCGTCAGCCTCCCTATATAAAGGGACGACCCGGCAGCGGTTTAAGGGCGACAGCAATCTCATCGAGAGCCGGGCATAGTTGTTTAGCTCCCTGGTGATCGTAACCCTAATCAATACCACCTCAAACTGGACGTAGGTTTTTACCTTCACCGTAAGGGGCCGAACCAGTATAAACCCTCGCGTCCCTTGTCCCGCATAACCCCTTCAAGCTTCCTAGCTGCGATGGCTCCACGACTAAGTCCTAGCTCGAGGACATCTGCCGTGACAATTCCACGACACGACCAGTATCTGTCATGGAGGTTCGGCAGCACTGGTCCTCGATCCAATCATTGATGGATTCCATCTTACTCGAGTCCTTATGGACGGGGGCAGCAGTCTTAACTTGATTTATCAAGACACTGTTCGTAAAATGGGCATTGACCCATCAAGAATCAAGCCTAGTAAGACCACCTTTAAAGGAGTGATACTCGGCGTCGAAGCCCGCTGCACGGGTTCATTAACATTGGAAGTAGTCTTCGGTTCACCGGACAACTTACAAAGTGAAGACTTGATCTTCGACATTGTCCCCTTCCGTAGTGGTTATCACGCACTGCTCGGACGCACTGCCTTCGCCCGCTTCAATGCAGTCCCGCATTATGCTTACTTAAAGCTCAAAATGCCTGGACCCCGTGGCGTTATCACAGTCAATGGAAACATGGAGCGCTCCCTCCGTACTGAGGAGCACACCGCGGCCCTTGCAGCCGAGGTATAGAGCGGCCTCATCAAGCCGAACACTTCATCGGCCATCAACCCTCCGGACACTATCAAATGAGTCCGGCCTACACTGCAGAACGACAGCTTGGTCAATCCAGAGCTGGACTAGCAGCTCCGCCTCCGTCAATCGCCCCATCTAACCGCGGCATATGTACCGCGTGTGCATAACTACGCACTTAAAATACCTCGGGCAATGACGGAGGCATATTGCAGACGAGGTTCATAGTGCGGCTCGACCCTATTCGGACCTTAAACATTTTTCCTTTCTTGTTTTCCTCTCATATTACAGGTTCGTTAGAACCTAATAACTTCACGGTCGTGCAAGGGCCCTTTCCCAAAGCCCCTTTCATCAACGATTGCTCCTCTAAAAGGATCTTGCACCAAGGTGAAAGCGGCGCAGACGTGCGGCAGGATGTCCATGGGATCTTCAAGACTACCTTTTCTTTTGACCATGTATACAGCTTCCCCTTGTTAACAAATTCTCGACATGTAAAATAGCCTTGATGTTTATGGCATTATCTGTAATAGCACGTTTTGACATATCAATCAGATTATAATCGGAACAGTTTTTACCAACCCTTGTTCGGTATTGGTTTATTTCATAATCCGTATTCCCTCTTTGCGTCAGATTGCCATTTATACTTTGGTATGATCTATGTACCAGGGGCTCTATTCAGCTCCATATGTTCTCAAAAGTCCGAACACTTTTAGAGTATGCTTCGACGTCCCGAATTTGGCATTATATGCATCGGCTCCGAATCATGACTTTGGTCAATAGTTGGGTTGCCCAGCTCCTGTGATTACTACCTTACGTTCCACTTGTTCAGCTAGGGTAGTAAAGGGAGAACTATTGCGATTGTGTTTCTGGTTTGTCCGGTCAAACACCTCAGTAGAGAAAGCCGAAAACTGACTATCATGATACGGCGAGAGCTGGTCAGTGATTCGGCGACTTGCTATAAATCTTTTGAGATTTCTTCCGCATTGTACGAAGGACTGGCCCTCATCCAGTCATGTGCCTAAGGCATCCCAGTCCGGATATCCGCATACGCACCAGGGGCTAGTTCATAGTCCCATCGTCAAAGTCCTATGGCTAAGTGAAAGTGATAAAGCCGCATAGTCTGATTGCTAGGTTCGCTGCGCAGACACCTCCTTTACGGACCAAGACGTTGGGTCAAGTGTGATCGTGCGCTATTCTGAACACCCCCGTAGCATCTATGTGAGGGCTGAAGCCGACGACTGGTAAACTCTCAGAATAAAAAATGGCCGCACAGGAGGAAAGTAATTTCAGATAAAGGCATAAATATATTACAAAAGTCTTGGTTTACAAAACAACGTCTGACAGCTCGGATACATTCACTCAAACATGATATCCTTCGAGCATTGGCCCTCTACTAATCGGGCACCCTCCAGGACATCATCAAAATACCGCTCTGGCTTGCGATGGTCCTTGCCTTCGGGTGGGCCCTCGGTCGCCATGACGGTGACCTTCATTTCCGCCCAGTGCATCTTCACACCGGCAAAGGCCATTCGCGCACCTTCTATGCACACCGAGCGCTTGACAGCTTCAACTCGGGGCAGCGCGTCGGCGAGTCGCTTCACTAGGCCGAAGTAGCTGCTAGGAATGGGTTCGGTTGGCCAAAGCCGGACTATGATATCCTTCATGGCCAAGCCGGACATCCTATGCAGCTCCGCCAGCTGCATCATCTGGTTGTTCAACAGCGCCGGATGCTCTGGCGCCAGGTACTGTGACGAGAAGAGCTTCTCCGTTGTGTGCCCCTCCTAGGCCCGAAAGAATTGCGTGGCGTCAACATCACTCTTCAGAAGATCCGCAAAGGCGTCTGGAGAACTCCACAGTCGAGTGAGCAAAGCATATCTCTGACCGCCAAATACACTCTGCAAAAGAAACGGCTTACCAGCCGCTATCTGTTCGGCCTGCCGGATCTCCTCTCGAGCCGCCCGGGACTCGGTCCATGCCTCTTTGGCCTCATTGAGGGCTTTGGTGAGTTCGGCCGCTTGGGCCGTAGACTTCTCCTCCAAAGTCTCGCATTTGCTGATGGCGCCTTCAGCTCCTGTTGCACTTCGGTCACCCTCTCTTCGTGCTGGCGGCGGGCGACCTGTTCGGTCTTCAATTCTGCAACCGCTTTATCAGCGGCTGCCTTGCTCGCTCTCGCCTCCTCCTTGGCCTGAGCAAGGGCGCTCTTGAGGGTCTCGACCTCGGCTGCACTACCTGCAATCACAATCATAGTAGTGCATGAGCTTAACTCTGAATTTGCATATCACTTCAGGCATATGAGAGCTCTTTTAAAACATACCTTGCGCCTCATCAAACCGCTTGTTAATGCGGTTGAGCTCATCATCAGCTAGCTTCAGCTTCCGATTGAGTTCGGAAACTTCAACGGCCCGAGCGGTCGCCGCCAACAGGGAAGCCTGTTATCCAATAGACAAGTACGTTACCTCCTGCGATTACTACTCGATCCTCTGTTCGGCCTTTTTCAAAACCAAACAGAGTCTCAGGGGCTACTATCTATATACATGCATATTTCCTTCACATGAAAAGTGTCTAAGAGTATTACGTCGCATACCTCGAAGCCTGTTAGCAGGCTGGTGAAGGCTTCGTTCAGCATGCTCTTGGCGGATTGAACCTTCTCAACCACCACACCCATCAGGGTGCGGTGCTCCTCCACGATGGCAGCACGCCGCCACGCCTCCACCTGAGTATTCAGCGTCTCCGGATTATTGGAGGTCACCGTCGGAGTTAGTGCTCCCCCCTCCTTTGAAGGGGGTTGCTCGCTAGATTCCGGAGCCACATGGGTCTCTGAAATAGTGTTCAGCTCGGGACCGGACTGGTCAGGGCCCCCGTCGTCAGTCTCCATGGGGGTTGCACCCCCATGTTCTCGGCAATCGAGGCATTACCCTTTGGCGCCGTCTTGGCGGCCTCCCTCACCTCTCCGTGGCCCGAAGAGGCCCTTCGGGACAACACCTCGGTGTCATCCATGGTGGTTGGCGGAGAGGCTCGCGGAGGCGTCTCGCTCTCCACCATCTCCGTTGCCAGAGAGTTCCCCTCAGATGACGATGGTGGGGGGGGGGAGGTCGTGGGCCGGACTGAAACACACAACATAATATGTTATATATAAAACATAAAAGACCGAATATATATGAGGTATCCTTGGATACTTACGATGTGGCCAGGGGCTTCGCCCTGGGGCGGCGCTTAGGGATGGCTTCGGCATCCGAATCCGAACCATCCGAGAGGGATATCTTCCCCCTCTTGGATGCCTCCGCCTCCGGGTCTGCGGAGGCCACCCTTTTCTTCTTCCTCCCCTTAAGGGGAGAATCGCATTTTTCCTCCTCCTCCTCTTCGTCTTCATCTCCCTCGTGGGAGGAGAGAGCTTTGGTCTCTCCGGACACTGCGTCCGAAATACCTTTACAGCGGAGGCCGCCCTTGGTCTCCTTGCTCTTCTTCTTGGCCTTCTTCTTCGGCGCCTGATATGGCGCCGGGACCAGCATCCTCGTTAACAGAGGAGTGGCTGGGTCTTCAGGTAGCGGAGCCGGACACTTGATCCGCTCCGCCTTCGCTGTCCAGCCCTGATTGCGGAATGGAAAACTCAATATACCCTTTGAGTTATGAACCGAAATTATGTTCAGAAACAAAATACTTACCGGAGGGCCCGATTCACGCTGTCGAGGCCGATGTCGTCTGTCTTCTACGGCCATGTCTTCTGGGCTTTGAAGAGCAGCTTCCAAACAACTTCGTGCGTTGTGCCGAAGAAGCGCTGCAGGGTCCGTGGACCTTTCGGATTGAACTCCCACATGTGGAGAGGCCGGATTTGGCAGGGGAGTATCCGACGGAAGAGCATCACCTGAATCACGTCAGTGAGACTGGTGTTCTTGCCTATCATATTTTTGATGCGCTTTTGCAGCGTCATCACTTCCGCGGTTGACTCCCAGTCCAGACCCTTGTTGGTCCATGACGCGAGCCGCATAGGGGGCTTGGATCTGAATTCAGGAGCGGCCGCCCATCTGGCGCCACGGGGTTCGGTGATGTAGAACCACTCCTGCTACCATACCTTGACGGTTTCCACGGAAGCCCCTTTAGGCCAAGTGGTGTTGGGGAGTTTGCTCACCATGGGGCCGCCGCAGTTCGCATGCTGCCCGTCAACCACCTTCTGCTTCACGTTGAAGACCTTGAGCCATAGGCCGAAGTGTGGGGGGATGCGGAGAAGTGCCTCGCACATGAAAAGAAATGCCGAGATGTGGAGGGAGGAATTTGGTGCTAGATCATGAAAATCTAGCCCATGGTAGAACATGAGGCCGTGGACAAAGGGGTGGAGAGGAAACCCTAGCCCACGGAGGAAGTGGGGGATGAACACAACCCTTTCTCCAGGCTCTGGAGTGGGGATGACTTGCTTCTTGGCAGGGAGCCTGTGCGCGACGTCCGCAGTCAAGTACGCCGCCTCCTGGAGCTCCTTGACGTCCTTCTCCGTGACGGAGGAGTCCACCCACTTGCCCTATGAGCAGGATCCGGACATTGCTGGAGAGGTTGGTAGTGGTGGGAAAGATTGAAGCTTGGGCACTGGAGCTTGAGGATAGGGAAACATGAGAAGGAAGAGGGCGTGGGGTAAAAAGATGGATCTTTATCCACTTATATAGGCAGTGAATATCAAGCGCCCCCCTCGAGCCTTAAAACTCGCCTGTTCCCAAGGGGTCATGCGGATGGCACGGTTGGATTACCCAGACCTGTATTGATGAGGATCCCGTGATAAGTGGACACGATCTCTGCTTTGACAAGACGTGTCAATAGAGGCTGCGCCTTGAAACGCGAAGCGGGAGACCAAAAAACGGTTCGAAATGATAAAGAGGCCAGATGTGGTGTTTCACCTAAAAAGTTGTCAGTTGACAGACATTATTCTGATTAAGTATTTTGCCTTTGTGGTTGAGGGTGTGACTGTTATACAGAGCCGGAAACAATTCTTTTATTCAGAAGATTGCTTTGAAGTATTCGGAGGAGGAACCCGCCTCGCAATGCCGGAGACAATCTGCGTGCCGAACACATCGTCATTGAAGACTGGTTCAGGGGCTACTGAGGGAGTCCTGGATTAAGGGGTCCTTGGGTGTCCGGGCTATGTGATATGGGCCGGATTGATGGGCCATCAAGATACAAGGTAGAAGGCCTTCCCCCATGTCCGGATAGGACTCTCCTTTGCGTGGATGGCAAGTTTGGCGTCCGGATGCATAGATTCCTTCCTCTGTAAACCGACTCTATGCAACCCTAGGCCCCACTGGTGTCTATATAGACCGGAGGGTTTAGTCTGTAGAGGATATCAGAATTCATATAGGCTAGACATCTAGGGTTTAGCCATTACGATCTTGAGGTAGATCAACAGTTGTAACCCCTATACTCATCAAAGTCAATCAAGCATGAAGTAGGGTTTTACCTCCATTAAGAGGGTGCGAACCTGGGTAAACATCGTGTAACCTTTGTCTCCTATTACCTTCGATCCTCAGACGCACAGTTCGGGACCCCCTACCCGCGATTGACCGGTTTTGACACCGACACCCATCATATGAGTGCGCACGTATATGGATCGCACTTTAGGGTTAGTTGTATGTTGAAGAGAACTATGCATAAGTTATAATCCATATTATCACGTAATTCTAATGCCTTTTCACTCTTAAAATGCAAGATACATCAAAAGAGGGAGATTGCCGGGAGCTAGAATTCTGATATGAAAAGGCTACAACAGAGATAGCAATTTACCGAAGCTCAAAATGACGTGAAAATTTATGGGATTTATTTTGGAAAAAAATACTAGAATAAATAAGTACCGGAGAAGACCCTCGGTGAGCCCAGAAACCAACGAGAGGCGTCCTACCCCCTGGGCACGCCCGAGAGGCCTGCGGGGCCAATAGAGGCCCACTGCTGACAATCTTCTCCAATATGAAGCCATTTACCCTAGAAACAAAATAAGAGAACACTTTCGGGAATAGCGGCCGCCGTCTTAAGACGGAACCAGAGGCGGAGCACTTTTGCTAACCGACGGAGAGATCCACCGAGGATATTTCCCTCCGGGAGGGGGAAATCGAAGCCATCATCATCAGCAATGCTCCTCTCATCGTGGGAGGCCTCATCTTCATGAACATGTTCGCCAGCACCATCTCATCTCCAAACCCTAGTTCATCTCTTGTGCTTAACCTTTGTATCCAACCTCAGATTGGTACCTGGGGGTGCTAGTAGTATTGATTACATCTTGTAGTTGGCGCTAGTTGGTTCACTTGGTGGAAGATCTATATGTTCAGATTGTTGGCCACACATTTATATCCTCTGATCATGAACAATATTATTATTTAGGAGTAGTTCTATTTGTTCTTGAGGACATGTGAGAAGTCATGTTATTGGTAATCATGTGAAGTTCATCACCATTCACTGTTTGATGATATGTCGTGTTGTTCTTCCTTTAGTGGTGTCATGTGAACATCGACTACATGACACTTCTATTGGGGAACATTGCATGGTAAATAAAAAATTTCCTACGCTCACCAAGATCAATCTAGGAGATGCACATCTATGAGAGGAGAGATTGGATCTACGTACCCTTGTAGATCGCTAAGTGGAAGCGTTAAGAAACGCGGTTGATGTAGTCGAACGTCTTCGCGATCCAGTCAGGATCTGTTCACGAACTCCTTATCAAGTGCCGAATGGACGGAACTTACCTGTTCAACACACGTACGTCTTGATGACGCCTTCACATCCTAGATCCAGCGAGCAATGGTGAAGTAGTAGCTCGAGTTCTCCGGCAGCACGACGGCATGGTGGGAGTGGTGGAATCTCAGCAGGGCTTCTCCAAGCCTTGCGGAGAAGGGGAGGAACTACAAGGGAGAGGAGGGGCAGTGCCGTGGCATGAATGGGTGCGTCTTCCTGAGGGAGTCCTGGAGTAAGGGGTCCTCGGGCGTCCGGCCTATTAGCTATGGGCCGGACTGATGGGCTGTGAAGAACACGAAGACCAAAGACTGCACCCGTGTCCGGATGGGACTCTCCTTGGCGTGGAAGACAAGCTTGGCGACCAAATATGTAGATTCCTTTCGTTGTAACCGACCCTGTGTAACACTAGATCCTCCTGGTGTCTATATAAACCGGAGGACTTAGTCCGGAGGGGGATATTCATTACCATAGTCATACAGGCTAGGCTTTTAGGGCTTAGCCATTACGATCTCATGGTACATCAACTCTTGTAATACTCATATTCATCAAGATCAATCAAGCAGGAAGTAGGGTATTACCTCCATAGAGAGGGCCCGAACCTGGGTAAACATCGTGTCCCCTGTCTCCTGTTACCATCAACCTTAGACGCACAGTTCGGGACCCCCTACCCGAGATCCGCCGGTTTTGACACCGACATGGGTGCTTTCATTGAGAGTTCCACTGTGACGTCGACGACAGGATCGATGACTCGCCTCGTCCTTAAAGACAATACCACCGCCGGAGGAGAACTGGCCCCAGGCCAAACCCTCCGGCTGGGCGGCTTTACCATGACCGCCCGTTCGGCCGTTAAGCTGACGATGACCTCTCGAGCCATCGAAAATCCCCTCCAAACACTCCAAGCAGATGGATCCGGCGGAGTTTTGGTCTTTAAACGAGCTCCTTGATCACATCGCCCCCTGGGAATCGCCACAGATTACGACCGGATCGGGCTTAAACCCGACCAAAGAGAAATTAAATCTCCACCGGTCACCCACCAGATAGCGGTAGTCGAGGAGCAAGACGGCGACTCTTCCCCTATACTAAAGATGGACTATGTCCGGATCACCGATCCTACAGAGCCGGATACCCACCAGCAAAAGGAGGTGACCGGCCTTCCGAACATAGAATCGGACGGCGGGCATAAGCAACCAGAAGATACTCCGGAGCCCGGACCGTTAAGTCTGGAAAACCTTCAGACTCCGGATCATCGATTGGGTCAGGGTCCGAATCCAATTCCACCCACCCACCCAGACATTAGCGCTCTCATGAGCATAGAACAGCAGTCTCAGGAAACGGTCCACCACTTCTGGGCCAGATTCCTCCTTGTCAAGGACAAGGTTAAAGATTGCCACGATGAGGACGCGATATCTGCGTTCTGCAACAATTGCACGAACGAAGGAATCCTCAACGCCATTAATCACCGCCGTACACTACACTTTGCTGACTTGGAAACTATCTTACAGAAGTACAGCGCAATGGAAAGCGCCTGGAAAGATCAGGCAGCTTGTTGGGAGCCATCGGTCCCAGCTCAACCGCTGGTCCAGGCGAAAAGGGTGCATCCCCGTGACACGCCCAGTCCAATAGCCAATAAATATAAACCAATTACGCGGCACGGAACCGTTCTGGAGGGATGGCTCGATGGCCCATGCAGAATACACACAACACCGGACACCATACCAACCCACAGCCTTAGAGCATGTTGGATACTCCGGCAGGTAGCCAAGAGCGGCGAGGACATCCTTACCAAAAACACCCCAGAGCAACACCCTCCAGAAGACGACGACCCCAGAGTATTGACGGTCTTCGAGACATTCGCTTCAAACAATAAGCGCAAAAGGGCACTCCGCGACCTCGCCGAAGTCTGTCAAATCGCCGCGATAAACCCTTGGAACGACACGACTATAACCTTTAATGCCGGTGACGAACCAAAATCCAGGACCGCCTGAGCGCCAGCCGCATTAGTCCTCAGTCCCATCATGGACAGCTTTCGACTCACCAAGGTCCTCATGGAATGCGGCAGCGGACTAAACCTCATCTATGAGGATACACTCCCCAAAATGGAAATAGACAGTAGCCGCATCAAGCAAAGCAGCACGACTTCCGAGGAATCATTCCCTGTCGGGAGGCGCGGTGCGCGGGAAAAATCACACTTGACGTGGTATTCGGCACGCCGGAGAATTATCGGTCCGAAGAAATAACCTTCCAAGTGGCCCCTTTCAGCAGTGGATATCACGCCCTGTTGGGGCGAGATGCTTTTACACGCTTCCAAGCTATACCTCATTACGGGTACATGAAGCTCAAAATTCCCGGGCCCAACGGCATAATCACTCTTGTGAGTGATCCGGACATAGCACTCCGCGCCGAAAACGAAACCGCATCCCTAGCCCTTGAGGCATTATCTGAAGCCCTCGCGGTCGAGGAATTAACCGCACTGCGCTCCACGGTGGATAGGGACGATGTGATCTTAGACAAACGACCCAAATCCACCTCCTTCAAACCGGCAGAAGAAATAGCCAAATTACAGGTCCACCCAACGGACCCCAAGAAGACAACATCTATTGGGGCACAACTAGACCCAACGGTCGACGCCGCGCTACGGGATTTCCTTCATGAAAACTGGGATATATTCGCCTGGCACCCTTCTGACATGCCTGGAATCCCACGCGAACTGGCCGAACATAGCCTCAATATATTAAAGGGATACAAACCAGTCAAACAAGCACTGCGGCGCTTTTCCGAACCCAAACGCCAAGCTATGGGGGAGGAGCTGGCCAAGCTAATTGAGGCTGGATTCATTAGAGAAATAAAACATCCGGACTGGCTGGCAAACCTGGTGATGGTACCAAAGAATGACAAATCCTGGCGCCTGTGCGTCGATTTTAAAGACCTCAATAAGGCTTGCCCTAAGGATCCCTTCCCCCTCCCCCGCATCGATCAAATCATTGATGCCACCGCAGGACACGACTCACTATGTTTCCTTGATGCATACTCCGGATACCATCAAATCAAAATGAAGGAATCCGATCAAGCAGCAACATCATTTATTACCCCGTATGGGCCATTCTGCTTCAACACCATGCCCTTCAGGCTCAAGAACGCCGGTGCCACATACCAACGCATGATTCAAACATGCCTGGAGAAACAGATCGACAAGACAGTTGAAGCCTATGTGGACGACATCGTCATCAAAACTAGGCACGTCGAAACAATAATAGACGATTTACGTCTCACATTCCTCCGCGCGTATGACATTAAGCTCAATCCGGAAAAGTGTGTTTTCGGCGTCCCCGCTGGAAAACTGCTGGGCTTCGTCGTTTCCAGTAGAGGAATTGAAGCAAATCTAGCCAAAATTCGAGCTCTATCTCAATTGGCTACGCCAACGGACCTCAAACAAGTCCAAAAACTCGCGGGTTGCGTGGCAGCTCTAAGCCGCTTTATCTCCAGATTGGGAGAAACGGCACTGCCACTCTATCGCCTTTTACGGCGAACCGTTCACTTCGAGTGGATGGATGCGGCAACAGCCGGAATGGAGGAAATAAAAACCCTTCTAGCGAGCAACCCAATCCTGGCCGCGATAAACGTCGGCGAACCCATGATATTATACATATCGGCAACACATCAGGTGGTGAGCGCCGTGCTCGTCGTTGAACGAGAACAGGACAGACACAAATTCCCGCTTCAGAAGCCAGTATACTACATATCCACTGTCCTTACACCATGCAAATCCCGGTACCCCCATTATCAAAAGATAGCATACGCGGTCTTTATGGCATCCCGAAAGCTACGACACTACTTCCAGGAGTGTTCGATCACGGTGGCTTCCGAAGTACCACTCAACGACATAATAAACAACCACGATGCCACGGGCCGGATTGCCAAATGGGCCATTGAGCTCCTTCCATTTGATATTACATACAAACCACGTCGAGCTATTAAATCCCAAGTACTGGCCGACTTCATCGCCGAATGGACAGAGGCCGAACTCCCTAAAGAGTACGACACATATTCCAATTGGGTTATGTATTTTGATGGCTCCAAAATGCTGGCAGGGCTAGGAGCGGGCGTCGTTTTAACGTCCCCTACTAGAGACGTCGTTCAGTACGTACTCCAGATACTATACACAGACTCCAACAACGCAGCCGAATACGAGGCCTTGTTGCATGGTCTCCGGATGGCTGTCTCCATGGGCATACAACGCCTGGAAGTGCGCGGGGACTCAAACCTCGCAATATCTCAAATAAATGGAGACTTCGATGCCAAAGATCCGAAGATGGCAGCTTATCGTAATGCCGTCATAAAAATGTCGACTCGGTTCGAGGGGCTCGAGTTCCATCATGTGGCTCGAGAAAGTAATCAAGCGACGGACGTTCTTGCTCGTATCGGCGCCAAGCGCGACCCCGTCCCACCTAATATCTTTCTAGAAAGGCTTTTTAAGCCATCTGTGGTGTGGCAGGGGGAAAACGGCAACACTAGTCCAGATTCTGAACACACCAACATCATCAGAGGCTCAGCCACCGAAATGACACCGTCGGCACATCTCATCATGGCAGTCATTGCCCCATGGACCGAACTCTTCCTGGCCTACCTTAACAGGAAGGAACTTCCTGAGGATCAGAATGAGGCCCACCGCATTGTCCGGCGTTCGAAGGCCTACAAGGTCCACGACGGAGAGCTCTATAAGAAAAGTGCCACCGGAGTCCTTCAAAGGTGTATCTCCGAGGAGGAGGGGCAGCAGTCCTGGCTGAGATTCATGCAGGTCTCGGCGGGCACCACGCCGCAGCTCAGGCCCTTGTTAGCAAGGCCTTTCGTACAGGATTCTACTGGCCGACGGCCCGAGTAGATGCATAGGACCTCGTCCAACGTTGCGTCGGATGCCAACTCTTTGCCAACCAAAGCCATATGCCTCCTACTGCCCTACAAACAATCCCCATCACTTGGCCTTTTGCGGTCTGGGGACTCGATATGGTTGGACCCCTTAAAGGAGGAAGCCATAAGAAAAAATATCTGCTGGTTATGGTGGATAAATTCACTAAGTGGATAGAGGCCAAACCAGTTAAAACGGACGAGTCCGGGCCGGTGATAGAATTCATATCCGGTGGCGTACACCGTTATGGTGTTCCGCACAGTATCATCACCGATAACGGCTCCAACTTCACAGCGGACGAAGTGAAAGCCTGGTGCGCTAATCTGGGCATCAAGCTCGATTACGCCTCTGTATATAATCCACAAACAAAAGGTCAAGTCGAAAGAGCCAATGGTCTTATTATGAGCGGCATTAAGCCTAGACTAGTGCGGTCTTTGAAAGAATCAGACAAGCACTGGGTTGAGGAGCTGGACTCCGTACTCTGGGGGCTGCGGACCACGCCCAATCGCACAACCGGATACACACCTTTATTCATGGTGTACGGCGCAGAGGCAATACTACCCTGCGACATTATTCATGACTCACCTCGAGTGCGCATGTACGAAGAGAGAGAGGCCAAGCTCGATTGGCAGGACAGCTTAGATGCCCTGGTGGAGGAGCGCGACGTCGCAAAAGCCCGCTCCGCATTTTATCAACAGGAGGCTCGCAGTATCAAAGCAGAGAGGTGCGGGCCAAAACTTACAACGTCGGCGAACTCGTTCTACGTCTGCCGGAGAAGAAAAAGGACAAACTCAAGCCCAAGTGGGAGGGTCCCTTCATCATCGACGAAGTTCTCACCGGAGGGGCGTACCACCTGCGTGATGCCTCAAACAATCGACTAGAGCCGAACCCCTAGAACGCGGTCAGACTTCGAAGATTCTATGCCTAGCGCCGAAATCTTTGTTCGTATCCTTCCCCCTATTGTTTCTGTCATTTTTTCTCTCTCTCTCTTTTCGTGTTTTTCCCTTTAGCTTTAAAAGCTTTCGTATGGTTTGCACCCCCGACGCATACATCTTGAAGTATGTACGTCTATTATACCTGGGGGCTTCTTGGACAAAAGCTTGCTATTATTATTTTCCGAGCATCAAGCTCTTCACATATGCGTTTTCTACCATATGTACCTTTTCTTCGCCATTATATGCATCGATATGACTTAAGTTTTGGCCAAGCTGGGTTGCCTGGCTCCTGTGCTTATGCCCACATTCCCATTAGTTCGGCTAGGGCATAAAGGGAGCACCTCTGCGATTGTTACTGCCGGGTCATCCAGATGTGTACCTCAGACTGGGTGAAGCCTAAAGCTAGCGTTCTTAAGGGAATATTCGGTCGATGAACTAAAGATGTTTTTGCATTCGTCCCATCGTGAACCCCCAGGAGCAATACAACATTGTGATTTCTTCATCACAGTTCGGACATGCACATCGATGCATGCACACCCAGGGAAAGGATCCCTTAACGGAACTATTCTCTCTGGAAGATGTTTCTTACACTCTTAATGTAATATAACATAACTAGCTGGATAATTGTCTGTTCAAGCAATTATGACCCCTACGCCTAGTTTCCATGCATACCCGGTCTACTCGACCGTTCTGGTATTCAGAAACACTCCGCACCTTCGGGTTGAGAGGTTGAAGCGAAAAGGTCCGCCATGACAATCGTTTTACAATTCAGCTAGAGTTACATATGCAAAGGAAAGTACATAGTCACTTGGACTAAAAAACTTCCTCCTCTATGCCGTCCAGTAGGCTATCTAACTTACAATCCTGCTGGGAATACTTGGCGGCTACTTCTACTTGTTTATATACTAAACTAACGGGAATTTCTTCCCCATTTGACCCTAGTGGTCCGACCCAGGTGAGGGAGTCCTGGATTAGGGGGTCCTCGGACTGCCGGACTATATACTTTGGCCGGACTGTTGGAGTATGAAGATACAAGACTCAAGACTTCGTCTCGTGTCCGGATGGGACTCTCCTTGGCATGGAAGGCAAGCTTGGCAATACGGATATGTAGATCTCCTCCCTTGTAACCGACTCTGTGTAACCCTAGCCCCCTCCGGTGTCTATATAAACCGGAGGGTTTAGTTCGTAGGACAACAACAATCATAATCATAGGCTAGCTTCTAGGGTTTAGCCTCTACGATCTCGTGGTAGATCAACTCTTGTAATACTCATATCATCAAGATCAATCAAGCAGGAAGTAGGGTATTACCTCCATCGAGAGGGCCCAAACCTGGGTAAACATTGTGTCCCCCGCCTCCTGTTACCATCCGCCTTAGACGCACAGTTCGGGACCGCCTACCCGAGATCCGCCGGTTTTGACACCGACATTGGTGCTTTCATTGAGAGTTCCACTGTGCCGTCATCATAAGGCTTGATGGCTCGTCTCGTTGTCAAGGACAACATCACCTCTGGGGGAGCCCTGGTTGTAGGCCAAACTCTCCGACTAGGCAGTTTCGTCATGACCGCCCGTTCAGCCGTCGCGCCGACGATGACTTCTCGGGTCATCGAAAACAGCCTCCACGTCGGCTCGGAATTCGCCGAGCAGTTGGATCCAATGGAGCTCTCTTCCTTGAACGAGCTCTTGGATCACATCGCCGCCTTGGGAGTTGCTACGAACTATGATAAGATCGGGCTTAAACCCGACCAAAGGGAGATTAACTCTCCGCCGGTCACCCATCAGATAGCGATGGTGGAGGAGCAACATAGCGATTCTTCCTCTATCTTGAGGACAAACTATGTCTGGATTCCCGAGCTCTCCGAGCCGGATACCCGTCTACGGGAGGACATGGCCCAAGCCTTGAACCTAGAATCAGGTAGCGGGCCAGACTTATTGGGCAACATCCCGGAGCCCGAACTGCCAAGCTCAGAAACTCCTCCGCCCCTGGGTCTCAGATCGGGTCAGGGTTCGGACCTAAATCTACCCACCCACCCAGATATAAGTGATCTTTCCCACATTAGACAAGAGCCCCAAGAGACTGTACACCACTATTGGGCCAGATTCCTCCTTGTAATGAGCAAGGTTAAGGACTGTCGCGAGGAAGACACAATTTCATTCTTTTGCAAAAATTGCACGGACAGGGGAATCCTCAACGCCATAAGTCGCCGTGACATAGCACACTTCGCTGACTTGGCGGCCATAGTATGGAAGTACTGTGCGATGGAAAGCGCCTGGAAAACCCAAACAAAATTTTGGGATCCTCCGGCTCTCACTAAACCCCCTGTCCGAACTAAAAGGGTGTACTCTCGTAAGTCACCCGGTCCAATTACAAAGAAACAAAAGCCCACTACAGGGCGTGGAACCGTATTGGAGGGATGGCTCAATGGGCCATGCAAAATTCACAGTACAGCGGATACCATGCCAACACACAGCCTTAGAGCATGTTGGGTACTCCGGCAGGTGGCCAAGAGCGGTGAGGATCTCCTCATCAACAATACCGCAGAGCACCATCCCGTGGAAAATAACAATACAGTATTGATAGTCTTCGAGACCTTCGCCTCAAATAATAGGCGTAAGCGAGCACTCCGCAGCCTTGCCGAAGTCTGCCACGTGGCAGCAATAAATCCATGGAGCGATACGGCTATCACCTTCAATGCCAGTGACGAACCTAAATTCCGAACAGCCCGCGCACCAGCCGCCTTGGTCCTTAGTCCAAATGTGGATGGCTTCCGGCTTACTAAAGTGGTCATGGACGGCGGCGGCGGATTAAACCTCATCTATGAGGAGACTCTTCGAAAAATGGAAATAGACAAAAGCCGCATTGAGCAAAGCAGTACGACCTTCAGAGGAATCATCCCTAGTCGAGAGGCACGATGTGCTGGGAAAATCACACTAGATGTGGTATTCGGCACGCCGGAGAATTATAGGTCCGAAGAAATCACATTCCAAGTGGCCCCGTTCAATAGCGGATACCACGCCCTTCTAGGGAGGGAGGCATTCACGATCTTCCAAGCTATACCCCATTACGGGTACATGAAGCTCAAAATGCCCGGGCCCAATGGAATCATCACTCTAGTTAGTGATCCGGACATAGCACTCCGCGCTGAAAATAAAACAGCCGCACTGGCCCTTGAGGCGTTATCCGAAGCCCTCGCGGCCGAAGAATTAACTGCGCTGCGCTCCACAGTGGACAGGGACGACGTGATACTCGACAAAAGATCCAAGTCCACCTCTTTTAAACCAGCGGATGAAATAGTCAAATTCCAAGTCCATCCAACGGACCCTACAAAAACAGCATCCTTCGGGGTACAGTTAAACCCCACAGTAGACGCCGCACTACGGGAGTTCTTGCGCGCGAATTGGGACATCTTCGCCTGGCATCCTTCAGACATGCCAGGAATCCCACGCAGGCTAGCCAAGCACAGCCTTAACATTTTAAAGGGGTTCAAGCCGGTCAAGCAGACTCTTCGGCGTTTCTCTGAGCCTAAGCGACAAGCTATGGGAGAGGAGCTAGCCAAGTTACTTGAGGCCGGATTCATTAGAGAAATAAAACACCCAGACTGGCTAGCAAACCTGGTGATGGTACCAAAGAAGGACAAATCCTGGCGCCTATGTGTCGATTTCAAGGACCTTAACAAGGCTTGCCCAAAGGATCCCTTCCCACTCCCCCGCATCGATCAAATTATCGACGCCACCGCAGGACACGACTCATTGTGTTTCCTCGACGCATACTCCAGATACCATCAAATTAAGATGGCGGAGTCCGATCAAGCCGCAACGGCATTTATCACTCCATACGGCCCCTTCTGTTTTAACACCATGCCTTTCGGGCTCAAAAACGCCGGCGCAACCTATCAACGCATGATTCAGACATGCTTGGAGACACAGATCGGCAAAACAGTGGAGGCATACATAGACGATGTGGTCATTAAAACCAGACACGTCGAATCCTTAATAGACGACTTGAGGCTCACGTTCGACAATCTCCGAACATACGACATTAAGCTCAATCCGGAAAAATGCGTGTTCGGCGTGCCCGCCGGAAAGCTCTTAGGCTTCATCGTCTCCAATAGAGGAATTGAAGCAAATCCGGCTAAAATCCGAGCTCTGTCACAGTTGGCTATCCCAACAGACCTCAAGCAAATCCAGAAACTAACTGTATGCGTGGCTGCCTTAAGCCGCTTTATCTCCCGATTAGGAGAAAAGGCACTGCCTCTTTATCGCCTTCTTCGACGCACCGAACACTTCGAGTGGACGGATGCAGCCACGGCCGGATTGGAAGAAATAAAAGCTGTTTTGGCCACCAACCCAATCTCGGCCGCGCCAAATGTCGGCGAACCAATGCTGTTATATATAGCGGCAACACACCAAGTTGTAAGCGCAGTGCTCGTCGTCGAACGAGAGACGGACGGACATAAGTTCCCGCTTCAAAATTCGGTATATTATGTATCCACTGTCCTCACTCCATGCAAATCACGGTACCCACATTATCAAAAGATTGCATATGCGGTCTGCATGGCATCCCGGAAACTACGACACTACTTTCAAGAGTGTTCAATTACGGTGGCCTCTGAAGTACCACTCAACAACATAATAAACAACCGCGATGCCACGGGCCGGATTGCTAAATGGGCTATTGAGCTCCTCCCGTTCGACATAATATACAAACCACGGCGAGCCATTAAGTCACAAGTACTGGCTGATTTCGTCGCCGAATGGACAGAAGCCAAACTCCCTAAAGAGTACGGCGCATACTCCAATTGGATCATGCACTTTGACGGCTCTAACATGCTGGCTGGTCTGGAGGCTGGCGTCGTCCTGACATCCCCCACCGGAGATACAGTCCAATACGTACTCCAAATACTATACACAGACTCCAACAACGCAGCAGAATATGAGGCCCTGCTACATGGTCTCCGGATGGCAGTCTCCATGGGCATTCAACGCCTGGAGGTGCGTGGCGATTCGAACCTCGCAATATCTCAAATAAATGGAGACTTTGACGCCAAAGATCCAAAAATGGCGGCTTATCGCAACGCTGTCCTCAAAATGTCAGCTCGGTTCGAGGGGCTTGAATTCCACCATGTGGTCCGGGAAAACAATCAGGCGGCGGATATCCTCGCCTGCATCGGCGCTAAGTGCGACCCCGTCCCACCTAATATCTTCCTGGAAAGGCTGTTTGAGCCATCTGTGGTATGGGAAGGAGAGACCGGTAACAATAGTCTGGACCCGGCCACAACACCAGATACCGAACACTCTGACGTAATCGGAGGCTTTGCCACCGAAATAACACCTTCCGCCCACGTGATTATGGCTGTCATCGCCCCATGGACAGAACCCTTCTTGGCCTACCTAACTAGGCAGGAACTACCCGAGGACCCAAACGAGTCACGTTGCATTGTGCGACGGTCTAAAGCCTACAAGGTCCACGAGGGAGAGCTTTATAAGAAAAGCGCTACCGGAGTCCTTCAAAGGTGCATCTCCGAAGAGGAATGACGGCAACTTTTGGCAGAAATTCATGCTGGACTTGGCGGCCACTAGGCCGCAGCTCGGGCCCTTGTAAGCAAGGCCTTCCGTACAGGTTTCTACTGGCCGACGGCCCGAGCAGATGCATAGGACCTCGTTCAACGTTGCGTCGGTTGCCAGCTTTTTGCAAACCAAAGCCATATGTCGCCTACCGCTCTCCAAACAATCCCCATTACTTGGCCCTTTGCGGTCTAGGGGCTTGATATGGTCGGACCCCTTAAAGGGGGAAGCCATAAGAAAATATACATATTGGTCATGGTGGATAAATTCACCAAATGGATAGAAGCCAAACCAGTTAAAACGGCCGAATCCGGACCAGTGATAGACTTCATATCCGGGGTTGTACACCATTACGGCGTCCCCCCTAGCATCATCACCGATAACGGCTCGAACTTTACAGCCGACGAGGTAAAACTTTGGTGCAGCAACATGGGCATTAAGCTCGATTATGCTTCTGTCTACCACTCGCAAACTAACGGTCAAGTCGAGCTTGCAAATGGTCTTATCATGAGTGGCATTAAACCCAGATTAGTGTGATCCCTGAAGGAATCTGATATGCACTGGGTAGAGGAGCTCGACTCCGTACTATGGGGGCTGCGGACCACGCCGAATCACACTACCGGATACACACCGTTCTTTATGGTGTACAGCGCAGAGGCGGTACTGCCCTGCGACATAATTCATGACTCACCTCGAGTGCGCATGTACGAAGAGAAAGAAGCCGAGCTTGATCGGCAGGACAGTTTGGACGCCCTGGAGGAGGAGCGTGACGTGGCAAAAGCCCGTTCCGCATTCTATCAGCAACAGGCTCAAAGGTATCAAAGCAGAGAAGTACGGGCCAAAACTTACAACGTTGGCGAACTCGTTCTACGCCTGCCGGAGAAGAAAAATAACAAGCTCAAGCCCAAATGGGAAGGTCCCTTCGTTATTGACCAAGTTCTGACCGGCGGAGCGTACCGTCTGCGGGATGCATCGGACAATCGACTCGAGCCAAACCCATGGAACGCAGCCAGACTCCGAAGGTTCTACGCCTAGTGCCGGACTCTATGTTCGTCTCCTTACCTCCGTCAATTTTTTCTATATATCCGTTATCTGTCTTTTCTTTCTTTCTTTCTTCCCTTTTTCTTCAAGGCCTTAAAAGGCTAAAATGTGTCGTGACTACACAATCTTGACGCGCTGGCCGTGCTCATTATACCTGGGGGCTTCTTATACAGAAGCTTAATATAACTATTTTCCGGGCTCTATGCCCCACACATGTGTTACTTTTCCACATGTACCTTTTTTCGCCATTATATGCATCGATATGACTTAAGTTTTGGCCAAGCTGGGTTGCCTGGCTCTTGTGTTTATGCCCTACATTCCCGTTAATTCGGCTAGGGCATAAGGGGAGCACATCTGCGATTGTTACTGCCGGGTCAGCCGGATGTGTACCTCAGACTGGGTGAAGCCGAAAGCTAGCATTCTTAAGGGAATATTCGGTCGGTGAACAAAAGATGACTTTTATTTATTGTAATACATGCCCCCAGATGTTTATATCCTGCGTCTCTTTTCGCAGTTCGGACATGCACATTAATGCATGCGTACCCAGGGAAAGGAACCCTTAACGGAACTATTCTCCCTGGAAGATGTTTCTTACTATCCATGTAATATAACATAGCTAGTTGGGCACTTGTCTGTTCAAGCACTTATGACCCCTACGCCTGGTTTCCACGCGTACCCCGGTTTTTACATAACTAAGCGGGTATTCGGATACACTCCGGACTGTCGGGTCCGGAGGTCGAAGCGAAAAGGTCCGCCATGAAAAATGATTTACAATCCGGCTAGGGACAATACATGTCACTTGAAGTACACAGTCACTTAGACTGACTAAATTCTTCTTCTATACCATCCAACAGGCTGTCTAGCCTACAATCCTGTTGGGAATACTTTGCGGCTAATTCTACCTGGTCATACACCAAACTGACGGGGATCTCGTTCCCATCAGACCCCACAGGTCCGACCTCGGCCATGTGGTTCGGGTCAGCCTTGGTATATCGCGTCTTCACCATGGCCCAGGCTTCCCTTGCACCTTGTCGGCAGGCTGATATCTTCCATAATCTGAAGCGCCGCCGCGCTCCCTTGAGCTTCTCTACAAGCTCCCCCATTTCTCCTGGCAGGGAGGTGGACGGCCACAAGGCTTGGGCAATGCCCTGCATCACCTGCCGAACTTGTTCGTGCAGTTGGGAGAGCTCTGGCAGAAGATCACCTGCAGACCCGGGCATTTCCTCGGCGGGACGACCCGTCAGCATACCTACAGATATAACTCTGTTAGCCGGTTTCTTCGCCGAACTCTTTTAGTTCAACGTTCAGCCGGGTATTGGCGTCTTGGAGATCGTTTTTCTCCCGCCTAACCCGTGTAAGCACTCGCTCGCCAGCCTTTAGCTGTCGTGGAGCATGCCGCTCGTCGCCTCGCACGACC
This sequence comes from Triticum aestivum, assembly GCF_018294505.1. Classification (NCBI taxonomy): domain Eukaryota; kingdom Viridiplantae; phylum Streptophyta; class Magnoliopsida; order Poales; family Poaceae; genus Triticum; species Triticum aestivum. Next base: position 542,526,570 of record NC_057802.1, read on the forward strand.
TCCGGAATCACTTTGGGGTCATCTGTAGAATCTATTGTTAGATCTGCATGCATGCCTTATACTACCTGGTACATGTCATTCTTTGCAATGGAAACAAGTGTTACTAGATGGGGCCTTCTCGGACTCCTTCACTACGGCAACTGCGGCCTGAAGCTGGGCTTTGCACTCCTCCAGCTCTTGAGACAACTGGGTATTCTTCTCCGTAAGAACCTATGCAAACAATGATCCTTAAATCAGTTGTGCCAATTGTTTCAAGTCTCAGGGGCTACTGATATACATAATGATTAGATTTTCTTACCCGTATATCCTTTACATACTGGTCCATGGCTCTGGCAAGACCATTTTGAGCAACTCGGATGTACGCGTATCCTGAGTTGAAGGCATCAAACGCCTCTTGGGAGAAACAAGCGTCCCGGAGTACGGCCCGACGACGCCTGTGATTCATGGTGCTCTCCACTTCGGAATTCGTAGCGGACAGCCTATCCGCATCCTCTGTGGGAGGAACATCCGGTGTTGGCCCCATGTTAGCGTCCGCCTCTAAGTCCGGCTTTGGAGCCCGGCTGGTGGAGGCGTGGCCGGCAACCTCTCCGGATATAGTCCGGCGAGCGTTTTTCCTACTAGGAAACATGGGCGTTATTATATTTTAAAAGACGACAACCATGGAGCGGGGTTCTTTTTCATATCTCTGCGATGGCGTCTCAGTCCTGACCGCCTTCCTTTTAAGCCTACCCGGCTTCGGTGCCCCTTGTTGGTGAGTCACTGCGGGTTCGGCATGGCGTTCCGAGGGCCTTCCCTGTAAGACACCATATGTGTGCGGTAGGTGAAGTGCAGAAAAAGGGATCCTTCTGGGATGTTAGGACTCCGGTTTTACTTACATGCGATGCAGGGAGTAGTCCCGGATAATCGGCTATGATGGCCACCATGGCACCGTCGCAGCTTAATTGATAGAACGTCCCGTCAATAAGCTCCACAAATTTGTCCGGATCTTCTTCGAGTCCGGGGTCGAGGGCCCGGTCAGGGTCCTCCGGTTGTGGGGGCGGGCTGTGGACCTCCCTCACAGCTTTTCGCAGTTCTTGCTATGAAATGGCAAGGTAAATACTTATGACGAAGAATGCGGGAAGGTTTGGAGTGAAAAGTAGCAGCTCACGCAGCTTGGGGGGGTTGTACATGGAGAATCCATCCCGTGGCTTAATGCGGATGAACTCCTCTTCCTCTCCTTTGTACAAATCGGACAGAATTTTTGCTAGAGCAACGACCGAGTCCGGTCCCTTACGACAACAGCAGGTGGCATCGTCTTCTCCGTTGAACACTACTAGGAAAAGGCCTACTAGTGGCGCACCAGTTTTGCCTACTAATGGCCCACTACTGGTGCGCCACTAGTACCACGCCACTAGTATTTTTTACTAATGGCGCACCAGTGGTGCGCCATTAGTATAGGCCACGGTGCGCCATTAGTATAGGCCACGGTGCGCCATTAGTATTTTTGAATTTTGAAGGCGGGAAAATAGTAGTGGTGCACCGTCTAACCCCCACCGTGCGCCATTGCTATTTTTGAATTTTGAATTTGGATCTGGATTGCGATTTTTTTGCCCATTTTTTGCTTGTTTTTTTTGCTCTTTTTTTGCACGATATTATTTCAAATTTTGTTCCCGTTTTTGGATCTTGTACGTTCTTTTGCCATGTTCTTTTGCCGGAGAGGAGTTCGCCGGAGAGTAGGAGGAGGAGGTGACCGGAGAGGCGCTCGCCTACATCGCCGGAGAGGAGGAGGAGGTCGCCGGAGAGGAGTTCACCGGAGCATCGGTGAGGAGGAAGGAGAAACCATGAGGGGATGGGAGGAGA
>NC_057802.1:542528579-542529161 GCF_018294505.1 Triticum aestivum
AACCGTGAGGGGAGGGGAGGGGAGGGGAGGAGAGGAGGGAGGAGGAGGTCGCCGGAGAGGAGGAGGAGGTCGCCGGAGAGGAGGAGGGTAGTATGGTGGAGGAGAGAAGGGAAGATGGAGTGGAGGAGAGGAGGAGATGGAGTGGAGGAGAGGTGGAGTGGAGGAGAAGAATGAAGAGGTAAGGAGGAGAGGACACGCCCAGCCATATATACGGCATAGTAATGGCGCACCGTGGGCAGGTGCGCCATTACTAATTTTTATTTTTATTTTTTTGATTTATTTTGAATTTTGAAGGCGGGAAGATACTAATGGCGCACCATGGGCAGGTGCGCCATTAGTAACTTTTTTTTATTTTTTTGATTTATTTTGAATTTTGAAGGCGGGAAGATAGTAATGGTGCACCATGGGCAGGTGTGCCATTAGTAAGTTTGAATTTTTTTGAATTTTTTTGCCTCTCCATATCTTAAAAGCCCCGTATCTTTTTTTCTGTTAGGTTTGTAAATTTTGCTAACAACTAGACCACATATCACATGGGAATCTTATTTTATTTTATTTTTTTGACAGTTCTATCATTTTCTTTTT
>NC_057802.1:542529391-542535788 GCF_018294505.1 Triticum aestivum
ACTCCCACGGTGCGCCATTAGTAGTTTAAAAAATAAAAATAAAAAAATTGAATTTTTTTTTGAAACATAATTACTAATGGCGCACCGTGGGCTCAACTAGTAATGGCGCACCACTCCCATGGTGCGCCATTAGTAGTTTTGAAAAAATTAATTTTTTTACTAATGGCGCACCAACACATGGTGCGCCATTAGTATTTACTAATGGCGCACCACATGTACAGTGCGCCATTAGTGTCCATATTGGCTATAGCTGTTTTTGTAGTAGTGGAAGTGCCACATGGGTTGCCCCCGATATTGAAGTGGCTGCACTCCCCGCATTATACATATTGACATAACCTCGATTACTGTCAATCCTGACATGGCCAGTGTCTGTATCCGGCCCATCAGGTAAAGGACTTCTCCGTTATCTTCCTCCTGGGGGCTCCGAGGGCGGTAGCTGCGACGTTTCTTCAAGGGAGCGTTGTCGAACTTAGGAAGGCCCATCCGAATAGGGTCCGGAAGGGGGACGTCCTCCATATAAAACCACTCCGAAGGCCAGTCTTCGGATGTCTTCTTCGGAGTACCGGACAGGTATCCGTTCCCGGTGATGCGCCATATTTCGGCTCCGCCCACTGGATATATTGACCCCTCCTGTGTACGGGGTACGAGGCAGAATAGCCTCTTCCATAGCTCGAAATGAGCTTCGCAGCCCAAAAACAGCTCGCAAAGGGCGACGTAGCCAGCGATGTGTAATATGGAGGCGGGAGTAAAGTTATGCAGCTGGAGGCCGTAGAACTCTAGGAACCCGCGGAGGAACGAATGGATTGGAAATACGAGCCCCCTTAATAAGTAAGGGACAAGGCATACCCGCTCCCCCATGGATGGGTGGGGAAAGCTCTCCGCTTGCTCCCCGCCGTTGTAGGTGGCGACCCGGCTCAAACGGGGACCATATACGCTGGAGGGAGGAATCCCTGGGTCTGCAACTCTACTAATTGACTGTGAGGGACGGAACACTCCTTCCAATTGTCTGGCTTAGGGCTACGGGGGCGAGAGGAGGAGCTGCGATGGCCGGCCATGATGGGATGGGCCTTTCCGGGCGCGCTCCGATGGATACTCGCTGTGGGGGGATGGTGTGATCTGGATCTGAGGATCCCCGCCTCTTTAAATAGACGATTTACTTACATGGTTAGGGTGGCAAGTGTAAAAATGCCCCGACTTCTCGCATTCGCTCGACAGGTGGAGGATAGCCATTATTAGGCGCAGAAGCCAAGGAGTGCAACATTCATGGGAAGCCGGACACTACTCGACAGGTACTCAGAATTTGGAGGAGAACCCGCCTTGCAATGCGGAAGACAATCTGCGCGCCGGACTCATCGTCATTGAAGCCTAGTTCGGGGGCTACTGAGGGAGTCCTGGATTAGGGGGTCCTCGGACTGCCGGACTATATACTTTGGCCGGACTGTTGGAGTATGAAGATACAAGACTCAAGACTTCGTCTCGTGTCCGGATGGGACTCTTCTTGGCGTGGAAGGCAAGCTTGGCAATACGGATATGTAGATCTCCTCCCTTGTAACCGACTCTGTGTAACCCTAGCCCCCTCCGGTGTCTATATAAACCGGAGGGTTTAGTCCGTAGGACAACAACAATCATAATCATAGGCTAGCTTCTAGGGTTTAGCCTCTACGATCTCGTGGTAGATCAACTCTTGTAATACTCATATCATCAAGATCAATCAAGCAGGAAGTAGGGTATTACCTCCATCGAGAGGGCCCGAACCTGGGTAAACATTGTGTCCCGCGCCTCCTATTACCATCCGCCTTAGACGCACAGTTCGGGACCCCCTACCCGAGATCCGCTGGTTTTGACACCGACACCGGGCCATGTGATTTGGATCCAGCCTAGTGTACCATGTTTTCACCATGGCCCAAGCCTCTCGCGCACCCTCTCGGCAGGCCGATATCTTCCATAGTCGGATACGGCACCGCTCTCCCTTGAACAGCTCTACAAGCTCCTCCATACTCCCTGGAGGGGAGGCGGATGGCCATAAGGCCTTGGCTACACTCCGCATTGCCTGCCGAGCGTGCTCGTACAATTGCGACAGCCCTTGCAGAAGATCACTTGATGATCCGGACACCTCCTCTTCGGGATGGCCTGTCAGCATACTGCAATCATAGCTATATCAGCTACTTTTAACTCCAAACTGTTATAAGGTAAATACGGCCACGTACTGAATATGCCGCCTCGCAGCTTTTTGTTCTCCTTCACGGAGTCGGCTAGCTGGGCTCGCACATCTTTCAGTTCTTCGCCCAGTTTGGTATTTGAATCTTGGAGTTTGTTTTTCTCCTGTCTGACTTGGGTCAGCACCCGTTCGCCTGCGGCATGTAGTATTTTCGACTCTTTTTCCTCCATTTGATCTGACGATCCTGTTATGAGAGAAGCTGCAGCGTTAACACAGTCGCTATACAATTACTGTTTCTCGATGGAGGGACATATTACCGGAAGACGCCTTCTTGGATTTTTCCAGTTCGGCGGTAACTACATTTAACTGCGTCTGGCACTTTTCTAGCTCTTGGGCCAGCAACTCGTTCCTCTCAGAGAGAACCTGATTATGGAATGATCCTCAAATCAGTTGTACCAACTACTTTCAGTCTCGGGGGCTACTGGCATACGGTTATCATACTCAGACACAGTAAACTTACCTGCACATCTTTTAAATGCTGCTTTGTGGCTCTGCTAAGTCCATCTCGAGCAGCTCGGATGTATGCATCAGCTGAGCTAAAGGCATGAAACGCCTCTTCCGAAAAGCGGGGGTCTCGTAAAATGGCCCTCCAGCGCCGATGATTCATGGCGCTCTCCACTTCCGAGTTGGTGACGGACATATTTTCCGAGCCCTCGGCCGAAGGACAGTCCAGCGTCACTCCCATATCGGCCCCCGTCTCCTCGGCTGGGGCTGGATCTTGGCTGTTGGGAGTATAACTAGCCAGATCTCCGGACATAGTCCGGCGAACTCTTTTCGTGATACAGGACGAACATGAAGGTCACAGTTGGATGTGACTATCAAACAAACATATTTGCAAACCCATACCTCTTTGATGAGGGCCCGACCGTGTCTTCGTTTGCCTTCCTCTTCGAAGGCTTGCCCGGTGCGGGAGCCGCTCTCTTCGGAGTCGCTCCTGGAGTAGCACGGTATGTCGAACGCCTCCCCTTTGAAGCATGAGACAGTGCGGTGGGTGAGGCGGAACGAGGGAATCCTTTCGGGGGAGATGTCTCGTGATTACTTACGTGTGAAGCGGGGAGAAGACCAGGGTAATCGGCGATGATGGCCACTTCTGTGTCGTCATAGCTCGCCTGGTAAAACACGCCATTCTCGAGCACCATATCCGGATCCTCTTCGAATCCGGGGTCAAGGTCCCGATTGTGGCCCTCGGGCGGCGGGGTGGGGTTGTAAAGCCCCTCGGAAATCTTTCGCCGTGCTGTTACAAATGGACGGGTTAATATTCATTGAACGAAGCTCAGGGAGTGGAATGAGTAGAGCAGAAGAGTTGGGGGCTTACCCAGCTAGGAGGACTGTACATGGAATATCCTTCTCTGTGCGTGATGCGCAGGAACTCCTCTTCCTCACCCTTGAACAGTTCGGCCAATATTTTGGCTAGGGCGGCAGGGGTGTCCGGACATTTCCTGCCGCAGCGGGAGGCGTCATCTTCCCCATTGTAGTTCCACATGGGAAGTCCTCTGTATTGGAGTGGCTGGACTCCCCGTACTATGGAGGTCGCCATCACTTCGACTATCGTATATCCGGACTGGGCAAGCGTCCTGATCTTGCTCAGGAGTTGGCGAACTTCCGCACTATCTTCCTCCTCGAGGCTCCGAGGGTGCCAGCTGTGGTGTTTCTTCAGAGGAACACTTGTAAATTCGGGGAGACCCTTCCGGACTAGATCTAGAAGTACGACATCATCAATGTAAAACCATTCAGAGGTCTACTCTTGGGAAGCTTTCTTCGGTGTGCCGGCTGGGTGTCCGGTCTCAGTAATGCGCCATATTTCGGCCCCGCCCACTTGAAATATCGATCCCTCATGGTTGCACGGGACAAGACAAAACAACTTTCTCCACAGATCAAAATGGGCCTCACAACCCAGGTATAGTTCGCATAAAGCGACATAACCCGCAATTTGCAGGATGGAGGCTGGGGTAAAATTGTACAGCTGGAGGCCATAATACTCTAGAAGCCCTCGGAGGAATGGGTGAATTGGAAATCCCACGCCCCTCAGCAGATAGGGGACGAAGCACACTCGTTCCCTCGCAGATGGATTGGGGAAATCCTCCGCCTGGGTTTTGCCGTTGAAGGAAGCCAGCCCTGCTCGAACAGGGACCAGATCCGCAGGGGGGAGAAATCCCTGCGTTTGCAACTTCACCAATTAACTGTGGGGCACGGAGCACCTCTCCCACTCATCTTTCTCTGGGTCGGAACGGGAGGAGGAGCTGGGAATGCTAGCCATATTGGAATGTTCTTTCCTGGCAATCTCTGAGGATTTTCTCTGCGTGCTGCCGAATGGATCTGAGACCCGATCTCTTTAAATAGGCGCTCTTTCTCGCATGACAGGGTGTTATTTGCAAAAAATACCCTGACCCCCCTGCATTCGCCTGACACGTGGAAGCTGAAGTCATTGATGCACAGAAGCCGAGGGGTGCGGCATTGAATTAAAAGCCGAATACATTACTTGGAAACCGTCAGAGGAGGAACCCGCCTTGCAATGCCGAAGACAATCTGCGCGCTGAACACCTCGTCATTGAAGCCTGGTTCGGGGGCTACTAAGGGAGTCCTGGACTAAGGGGTCCTCGGGCATCCGGCCTGTTAGCCATGGGCCGGACTGATGGGCTGTGAAGATACGAAGACCGAAGACTGCACTCGTGTCCGGATGGGACTCTCCTTGGCGTGGAAGGCAAGCTTGGCGACCAAATATGTAGATTCCTTTCCTTTGTAACCGACCTTGTGTAACCCTAGATCCTCCCGGTGTTTATATAAACCGGAGGACTTAGTCCGGAGAGATACTCATTACCATAGTCATACAGGCTAGACTTCTAGGGTTTAGCCATTACAATCTCGTGGTAGATCAACTCTTGTAATACTCATATTCATCAAGATCAATCAAGTAGGAAGTAGGGTATTACCTCCATAGAGAGGGCCCGAACCTAGGTACACATCGTGTCCCTTGTCTCCTATTTCCTTCGACCTTAGACGCACAGTTCGGGACCCCCTACCCGAGATCCGCCGGTTTTGACACCGACATTGGTGCTTTCATTGAGAGTTCCACTGTGACGTCGACGACAGGATCGATGACTCGCGTCGTCCCTAAAGACAATATCACCGCCGGAGGAGAACTAGCCCCAGGCCAAACCCTCCGGCTGGGCGGCTTTACCATGACCGCCCGTTCGGCCGTTAAGCCGACGATGACCTCTCGAGCCATCGAAAATCCCCTTTGTATTGACTCCAAACACTCCAAGCAGATGGATCCGGCGGAGTTTTTGTCTTTAAACGAGCTCCTTGATCGCATCGCCGCCCTGGGAATCGCCACAGATTACGATCGGATCGGGCTTAAACCCGACCAAAGAGAAATCAAATCTCCACCGGTCACCCACCAGATAGCGGTAGTCGAGGAGCAAGACAGCGACTCTTCCCCTATACTAAAGACGGACTATGTCCAGATCGCCGATCCTACAGAGCCGGATACCCACCAGCAAAAGGAGGTGACCGGCCTTCCGAACATAGAATCGGGCGGCGGGCATAAGCAACCAGAAGATACTCCGGAGCCCGACCGTTAAGTCTGGAAAACCTTCAGACTCCGGATCATCGATCGGGCCAGGGTCCGAATCCAATTCCACCCACCCACCCAGACATAAGCGCTCTCATGAGCATACAACAGCAGTCTCAGGAAACGGTCCACCACTTCTGGGCCAGATTCCTCCTTGTCAAGGACAAGGTTAAAGATTGCCGCGACAAGGACGCGGTATCTGCGTTCTGCAACAATTGCACGAATGAAGGAATCCTCAACGCCATTAATCACCGCCGTACACTACACTTTGCTGACTTGGAAACTATCTTACAGAAGTACAGCGCAATGGAAAGCGCCTGGAAAGATCAGGCAGCTTGTTGGGAGCCATCGGTCCCAGCTGAACCGCTGGTCCAGGCGAAAAGGGTGCATCCCCGTGACACGCCCAGTCCAATAGCCAAGAAATATACTCATATTCATCAAGATCAATCAAGTAGGAAGTAGGGTATTACCTCCATAGAGAGGGCCCGAACCTGGGTAAACATCGTGTCCCTTGTCTCCTGTTTCCATCGACCTTAGACGCACAGTTCGGGACCCCCTACCCGAGATCCACCAGTTTTGACACCGACACTTCCCTCCTCTCTACCTCT